>NC_138226.1:50481499-50581499 GCF_964197995.2 Scardinius erythrophthalmus
GTAACTAGCCTGACTACGTCAGACTTCGTACTTCCGCTCAATTTCAGTTCGCTTCTGTACTCTGTTTTCCTCCGGCCTGAAAACAGCCGGGCCAATCAACGAACAGAGGGCGGGCCGAGAGCCGTGACGTAGATGCTGATTGTACCGTGGATGCGTAGATTTACTTCACATAATCTGCAAAAGTCGCGCACAGCCATGTTCACTCCGGTATTTCGCTCGACGGTTTTGTTTTCGCATCATACATGTGTTTACAGTGGAAGTTAGATGCGGCTGATACGCATAACACACGCCATAACCAAACGTTATGTGATTGGCTTACGGCGTAACCAATGATTTTAAACTTCAGACAAGCGCCCCCCGCGAGAAAGAAAACGCTTTTCAATTATGCCATGCCAGACTCTGTCTACGAAGCAAAGCGAAGTAGCAGAGTTTGGTATTACCAGGCTATCTGTTAACTAGAGCACGCCAAAAAATAAAGCGCAGTTTATTGACATGACAACAAATCAAACACCTGAACACAGAGGAAAGAAACACCTGAACACAGAGGAGTGGAACACCTGAACACAGAGGAGAGGAACACCTGAACACAGAGGAGAGGAACACCTGAACACAGAGGAGAGGAACACCTGAACACAGAGGAGAGGAACACCTGAACACAGAGGAGTGGAACACCTGAACACAGAGGAGAGGAACACCTGAACACAGAGGAGAGGAACACCTGAACACAGAGGAGAGAAACACCTGAACACAGAGGAGAGGAACACCTGAACACAGAGGAGAGGAACACCTGAACACAGAGGAGAGGAACACCTGAACACAGAGGAGAGGAACACCTGAACACAGAGGAGTGGAACACCTGAACACAGAGGAGAGGAACACCTGAACACAGAGGAGAGGAACACCTGAACACAGAGGAGAGGAACACCTGAACACAGAGGAGAGGAACACCTGAACACAGAGGAGAGGAACACCTGAACACAGAGGAGAGGAACACCTGAACACAGAGGAGAGGAACACCTGAACACAGAGGAGAGGAACACCTGAACACAGAGGAGAGGAACACCTGAACACAGAGGAGAGGAACACCTGAACACAGAGGAGAGGAACACCTGAACACAGAGGAAAGAAACACCTGAACACAGAGGAGTGGAACACCTGAACACAGAGGAGAGGAACACCTGAACACAGAGGAGAGGAACACCTGAACACAGAGGAGAGGAACACCTGAACACAGAGGAGAGGAACACCTGAACACAGAGGAGAGGAACACCTGAACACAGAGGAGTGGAACACCTGAACACAGAGGAGAGGAACACCTGAACACAGAGGAGAGGAACACCTGAACACAGAGGAGAGGAACACCTGAACACAGAGGAGAGGAACACCTGAACACAGAGGAGAGGAACACCTGAACACAGAGGAGAGGAACACCTGAACACAGAGGAGAGGAACACCTGAACACAGAGGAGAGGAACACCTGAACACAGAGGAGAGGAACACCTGAACACAGAGGAGTGGAACACCTGAACACAGAGGAGAGGAACACCTGAACACAGAGGAGAGGAACACCTGAACACAGAGGAGAGGAACACCTGAACACAGAGGAGAGGAACACCTGAACACAGAGGAGAGGAACACCTGAACACAGAGGAGAGGAACACCTGAACACAGAGGAGAGGAACACCTGAACACAGAGGAGAGGAACACCTGAACACAGAGGAGAGGAACACCTGAACACAGAGGAGAGGAACACCTGAACACAGAGGAGAGGAACACCTGAACACAGAGGAGAGGAACACCTGAACACAGAGGAGAGGAACACCTGAACACAGAGGAGAGGAACACCTGAACACAGAGGAGAGGAACACCTGAACACAGAGGAGAGAAACACCTGAACACAGAGGAGAGGAACACCTGAACACAGAGGAGAGGAACACCTGAACACAGAGGAGAGGAACACCTGAACACAGAGGAGTGGAACACCTGAACACAGAGGAGAGGAACACCTGAACACAGAGGAGAGAAACACCTGAACACAGAGGAGAGGAACACCTGAACACAGAGGAGAGGAACACCTGAACACAGAGGAGAGGAACACCTGAACACAGAGGAGAGGAACACCTGAACACAGAGGAGAGGAACACCTGAACACAGAGGAGAGGAACACCTGAACACAGAGGAGAGGAACACCTGAACACAGAGGAGTGGAACACCTGAACACAGAGGAGAGGAACACCTGAACACAGAGGAGAGGAACACCTGAACACAGAGGAGAGGAACACCTGAACACAGAGGAGAGGAACACCTGAACACAGAGGAGAGGAACACCTGAACACAGAGGAGTGGAACACCTGAACACAGAGGAGAGGAACACCTGAACACAGAGGAGAGGAACACCTGAACACAGAGGAGAGGAACACCTGAACACAGAGGAGAGGAACACCTGAACACAGAGGAGAGGAACACCTGAACACAGAGGAGTGGAACACCTGAACACAGAGGAGAGGAACACCTGAACACAGAGGAGAGGAACACCTGAACACAGAGGAGAGGAACACCTGAACACAGAGGAGAGGAACACCTGAACACAGAGGAGAGGAACACCTGAACACAGAGGAGAGGAACACCTGAACACAGAGGAGAGGAACACCTGAACACAGAGGAGAGGAACACCTGAACACAGAGGAGAGGAACACCTGAACACAGAGGAGAGGAACACCTGAACACAGAGGAGAGGAACACCTGAACACAGAGGAGAGGAACACCTGAACACAGAGGAGAGGAACACCTGAACACAGAGGAGAGGAACACCTGAACACAGAGGAGAGGAACACCTGAACACAGAGGAGAGAAACACCTGAACACAGAGGAGAGGAACACCTGAACACAGAGGAGAGGAACACCTGAACACAGAGGAGAGGAACACCTGAACACAGAGGAGAGGAACACCTGAACACAGAGGAGAGGAACACCTGAACACAGAGGAGAGGAACACCTGAACACAGAGGAGAGGAACACCTGAACACAGAGGAGAGGAACACCTGAACACAGAGGAGAGGAACACCTGAACACAGAGGAGAGGAACACCTGAACACAGAGGAGAGGAACACCTGAACACAGAGGAGAGGAACACCTGAACACAGAGGAGAGAAACACCTGAACACAGAGGAGAGGAACACCTGAACACAGAGGAGAGGAACACCTGAACACAGAGGAGAGGAACACCTGAACACAGAGGAGAGGAACACCTGAACACAGAGGAGAGAAACACCTGAACACAGAGGAGAGAAACACCTGAACACAGAGGAGAGGAACACCTGAACACAGAGGAGAGGAACACCTGAACACAGAGGAGAGGAACACCTGAACACAGAGGAGAGGAACACCTGAACACAGAGGAGAGGAACACCTGAACACAGAGGAGAGAAACACCTGAACACAGAGGAGAGGAACACCTGAACACAGAGGAGAGGAACACCTGAACACAGAGGAGAGGAACACCTGAACACAGAGGAGAGGAACACCTGAACACAGAGGAGAGGAACACCTGAACACAGAGGAGAGGAACACCTGAACACAGAGGAGAGGAACACCTGAACACAGAGGAGAGGAACACCTGAACACAGAGGAGAGGAACACCTGAACACAGAGGAGAGGAACACCTGAACACAGAGGAGAGGAACACCTGAACACAGAGGAGAGGAACACCTGAACACAGAGGAGAGGAACACCTGAACACAGAGGAGAGGAACACCTGAACACAGAGGAGAGGAACACCTGAACACAGAGGAGTGGAACACCTGAACACAGAGGAGAGGAACACCTGAACACAGAGGAGAGGAACACCTGAACACAGAGGAGAGGAACACCTGAACACAGAGGAGAGGAACACCTGAACACAGAGGAGAGGAACACCTGAACACAGAGGAGAGGAACACCTGAACACAGAGGAGTGGAACACCTGAACACAGAGGAGAGGAACACCTGAACACAGAGGAGAGGAACACCTGAACACAGAGGAGAGGAACACCTGAACACAGAGGAGAGGAACACCTGAACACAGAGGAGAGAAACACCTGAACACAGAGGAGAGGAACACCTGAACACAGAGGAGAGGAACACCTGAACACAGAGGAGAGGAACACCTGAACACAGAGGAGAGGAACACCTGAACACAGAGGAGAGGAACACCTGAACACAGAGGAGAGGAACACCTGAACACAGAGGAGAGGAACACCTGAACACAGAGGAGAGGAACACCTGAACACAGAGGAGAGGAACACCTGAACACAGAGGAGTGGAACACCTGAACACAGAGGAGAGGAACACCTGAACACAGAGGAGAGGAACACCTGAACACAGAGGAGAGGAACACCTGAACACAGAGGAGAGGAACACCTGAACACAGAGGAGAGGAACACCTGAACACAGAGGAGAGGAACACCTGAACACAGAGGAGAGGAACACCTGAACACAGAGGAGAGGAACACCTGAACACAGAGGAAAGAAACACCTGAACACAGAGGAGAGGAACACCTGAACACAGAGGAGAGGAACACCTGAACACAGAGGAGAGGAACACCTGAACACAGAGGAGAGGAACACCTGAACACAGAGGAGTGGAACACCTGAACACAGAGGAGAGGAACACCTGAACACAGAGGAGAGGAACACCTGAACACAGAGGAGAGGAACACCTGAACACAGAGGAGAGGAACACCTGAACACAGAGGAGAGGAACACCTGAACACAGAGGAGAGGAACACCTGAACACAGAGGAGAGGAACACCTGAGGCATCGTTCACATCCGAGACTGTGAAGCGTCAGTGCCAGAGCCGGATCTACAGGAGACAAACTCCTCAAACCACAGCAGGAGTCGACACTGGCATCTGGGATTACAGCAAACTGGACAAACCAGTGCATAGTTATGTTTATATGACGATAAAGGGAGCGCACTGTGTACTTATACACACACACACAAGTGACATTTGTTTAATAAGCATTTTGTTTTTGTGCTTTTAAGAGGACCCGCATCCACATATGCTGCAGTTTTAGGAGTTACATCTGCATGTCAATTATGAAACGGAATGACAGACGTGTTAGGCCTAATGCAGATTAATATAGAAATATATATATAAATATATTAATATAAAAATTAATAATATAAAATGCTGTTGCAATAACTTATACATCTTGTAAATTATCTTACTGTTTCTGTCGTTCAGAAGACTTCATTTCACCGTCAACAGTTCAGCTACATTATTAATTATTCGAGTAGGATATTATCTTTTCTGTCGCAGCGATTCCAGCATTAGATCAACATCACGACTCGCAGCATCAGACACACACACACAGAGAGAGAGAGAGAGAGAGAGAGAGAGAGAGAGAGAGAGAGAGAGAGAGAGAGAGAGAGAGAGAGAGAGAACATTCAGCGCGTATGGACTCTTACGTCACGAGTCAGTCAGCAAGCGAGCACACACACATATACACATATATAATCGTCATCGTGCAGTTATTAGTGCAGTATGATGAAACAGCGCCTTCTCGCATCATTGACAGAATAAACTTTCAACAGCACGTGCGTGTGTATAGTGTGTGTGTGTAGTGTGTGTTAAAGGCAGTAGACGATGAACTCACCTAGTCAGTGTTCCTCGGATGATCAGCTGTGTGTGTGTGTGTGTGTGTGTGTGTGTGTGTGTGTGTGTTTTAAAGGCAGTAGATGATGAACTCGCCTAGTTAGGGTTCCTCAGATGATCAGCTGTGTGTGTGTGTGTTAAAGGCAGTAGATGATCAACTGTGTGTGTATAGTGTGTGTGTGTGTGTTAAAGGCAGTAGATGATGAACTAGTGTTCCTCGGATGATCAGCTGTAGCTCGCGCATCTCTAACAGAGCCAGCAGCCTACAAGTCAATGACGACAAACTCCGCCCCCTTTTACAACCGGAAGTAGAGGCGGAAAATAGATAATAAAAGCATGGCTAATCTATTTATAAAACAGACAGGGTGAATTTACTTTTTCCTGCCGATTTTCGAAATGCATAAATCTTATTGTGAACAATTCATACGTGTTTAATTATTTTTTTTTGTTTGTTTAATCAAAATGTTACTGGATATTCCAGTGTCCTGGTGCGTTCAAAGTTCTCTTAAGTTCATGGTTTCCCCCCCTTTTTTTCCCCTCCTACTTTCATGTTTATGAGTTGGAAAGTGTTGTCGACGTCATGCGCATTCAGTCTACTAAAGAATAAGCACAGTGCATCAGGTGTGTTTTAGAGTAGGGCGGTATCCAAATTTTGATACCGTCGAACCTCCTCCCTATTTTACCGCGGTATACGGGATTACCGTGACTAATTAAAAATTATGATGTAAGGCTCAGACAGCGTCACCAAACTGTTGGCTTGTGGCTACACGTACAGAAACTGATATACTAATATTATAAAAAAATATATATATATTATAATAATAAACGAGGCTCAAACGTCCATTTCGTAACAGACATTCTGTTTATTTGAGCAATTTCGTCAAAGAAACAACACACTAAGCCTGTAAAGCATTGAAATACAAATTAGGGATGGGACTTTCAAGCAAAAATAATATTCGAAGATCGCTGGGTATTATTTGATTATTATTCGAAAATCGCACCTCTCCTCCCCCACATGGACGCACACATAGAGGGTTTTCACCTACGTCACGATTTGGTCAGTTACCCGGATGTGCGGCCATATTGGAGGTACTCGGATGTAAACAACGGCATGGATTGCTCTGTTTATGTACTACTGAACACATTGTTACACTAATTTCTGATGTCTAAACCACGGGAACAACACATGGAAGCTGCGAAATCATATAGAGAAGGACTTAAAGCAGGAAAGAGCTCAAAATTGACAAACTTAAGGTAATATGTGGTAAAGATCTGAACGAGCTAGCTTCCTCTAACTAGTCCTTACTTCTATTTCATATCCCGACATTGGCTACGTTCAGATTGTCAGTCCAAAAAAACCAAGCACATGAAATCCGTTTCAAGCTACATCCATATGTGGTTTAATATCCTATTCAAATAACATATCAGGAAATCCACCAGTCTGAACCCAGATAGCAATTACATTTGGCCCGGATCCGTTTTAAGCCCCTTGCCTCCGTTTCTATCTTAGAGACGTTTTCTGATTGTGAACCAGATCCGTGCCAGATAGAGGTTTCAGCTTAAACATTCTAATTGCCATCAGTTCAGTATTTATATCATTTTACAGATCTGGCCCAGATCACTTTTCCCATAGGTAACCGAAAGACATTAGCTGTGTCTGACACTGATTTGGTCCAGATCTGCAATATGAATCTGAGCCGATACTGTTTTCACATAGGCTACACGGGTGTGGCCCGAATCTGTGATACATATCTGAGCCGACTGCATTTAAAAAAGGGCTAAAAACTGCTCTGGCCCATATCTGCAAAACGGATTTGAGCCAACACTGTTTTGACAGAGACTACCTGATGTGGACCACATCCGAAATACTTCTCTCAAACTGTGTGAAGAACTCCGTGGAATAAACATTTTCAAAACAACATGGTTACCTGTCTGCATATTTTTTTTTGTTATTTTATGCCTAGGTAGCATAGTTAATATGATACCCTAACTGACAAAAATGCCGAAAATAAGGCAAAAGGACAATCCAGTGGTGATTTAAGCAGAATCGTAACACATCCGGCACAGCTCCGGTAGGCGGAATCGTTTCACGCACCCGTTACGCATCTGTAACAGGATGATCAGGCGGTGCTGGATCGGCGCTGGCACATATCCGCAACAACCCCTAAAAACAGACCAGAAACGGCTTTGGCCTGATGTTTGTTTGGACTCAGGAACGAGTCCATGAGGCGGATGCGGGCCAGACCCGGCTCTATCGTTTTGCGGTTGCGTCCCTGTTCCGTTACAGCGTCCAGTGGCTATCTGGGAACGCTCTTCCGCGAGGTTTATGTGACTTTCTCACGCCACGTAAAATATAAACATCAGACGTTGTTATAGGGAACATGCTGAAAGTTGCTGCCGAAACAATGCTGTTGTTGCAAAGTGCCGGACAAGCAGAAAAGTATTATTTTTGAAAAGTATTTTGAAACCGGCGCGGATGAAAAAGAGTTGTGCATACAGTACCAGCCTCCTACAGTTCTGCAGCTCGAGACACAGTAGTCCAGCGCGGCGGCTATACATTTCCATATTGTAAAATTTAAATAAGAAAACATTTATATTGCAAATGCAAACCCCTCCATCAACGCAACATCATTGCCGTATTGTCAAAGAGCTGCGTGGACACACAAATCGGATCTGAACAGTTGCAATACAGTGTGGACATCATTTTAGATCATATTCCAATCGGATACAAAGATAATCGGATTGACAGTGTGTATGTACCCATAGTTAACTATTTTACGTCAAAATTTTAGCCATAGTTAACGCTTCATTTACACATGTGGCTGATGCTGTGCCTCTCTCAACCACAAACGCCATCTTTCATCAGTTTTTTGCACTCTTCTCTTTAACTTTCGGCAGTCTATAGAACTAGAAATGTTTTTTCTTGGTGCGACCGATGAGTACAGACCAAAACTTGACCATTTTTCAGAAGCAATAATCAGCCAAATTTGCGAGTCCGTTCAGTTCAATGGCACTGTTTACGTTCAGTGCCTCCAAAATGGCCGACTTCCGGGTTGATGACGCGTCGTGAAAACCCTCTATACAGGCAAACACCAGAGCATGTGTGCAAAACGGAGCGGTGTGACTTACAAAACTTAAACATACATTTCATATTATGTTTACATAATATAATGTTTTTTTTTATCTATGTTGATTATATGAAAAGGGAACCACATGAGATATGTAAGATAGGATCATAAGATGCCCAATACAGTGCTATGCATAAGTTTAGACACCAATGCTAAAGTTGACTAAAAAGAGGAATAAAAAATCATCTTTTGGAAATTGAACTTAATGCCTTAATTAAACAAATTTGGAAAAATCCAACCTTTAAGGACATCAATTTTCTTTGTGAATGAATAATGTATCGTAAATAAATAAATGTTCTTCCTTAAAATACAGGGTGCATAAGTTTGGACACCCCTATGTTAAATTCCCATAAAGGCAGGCAGATTTTTATTTTTAAAGGCCAGTTACTTCATGGATCCAGGATACTATGCATCCTGATAAAGTTCCCTTGGCCTCTGGACTTAAAATAGCCGCACATCATCACATAGCCTTCACCATACCTAAAGATTGGCATGGAGTACTTTCCATAAGATCATCTCTCAATGCAAATCAAACCAGCTATTAGGCTAACTGAAATAAAACCATGCCAATCTCTAGGTCAGGGGTCGGCAAATAACTATGGACGCGGGCCAATTTTTTTTTTAACCAGTAGGTGGCGGGCCAGCTACACGTAGCTACACAAATTAAACCGCTTAAAATACACTCTGTATTCACCCGCTTTATATTCAGACCTGACGGTCCGCAAAACTTAGATCTCACTTCTAGAATCTCACATTAAAATGTCTCTAACTGAAAGAGAGAGATTAAGTAGCCAATAACAATTATGAATGCTATACAAATATTGTGTTCGTGTCAATATAAATATTAGGCTATTTTAACATTGTAGCCTACTGTCAGCAGAGAAAAAAATTCACAGAAAAAAAATAATGAAATATAAATAACAAATAAATAAAACATCACTCAAGCAACATAAATAAAAACCATATTGCCCTACTGACAAATGAAGAAGGCTATTTTCTGCCAAACTATTTCAAACATCCTTGCAAAAAAAAAAAAAAAAAAAAAAAAAGAATGTTGTTGACTGACAATGGTTTCAGTACCAAACAGCTCCTCAGATCTAGGTGTAACTTACAGGTGGTCAGAATGAAGTGCGGATGCGCTGTCAAAACATATCGGGAGTGGGCTATTGTCAGTCAGACGACTGCCCGCTCCGTCCAGACTACACCAGAGTTCTGACCGCTATAGGCTATACTTTAAAATAGAGTCCTGCACGGGTTCGGGTAGCCGACGGGTAACCCGCAAATTTTGCTCAAACGGGTGAAAAATATCCAACTGTGTCGCCACGCCTTCCCAGGAATCTATAACGTTACCTACTTTCAGTTTTAAAAATTCCTCATAACCGCGCGCGCGATCTGCTTGCACTGCAGTCGTCGAGATGGATGCTGAGGAGTTGAAGAGAAGAATAGCTAGTGGAGATTGTAAAGTTGTCGACAATAGTCGTCAAAAATCAAGTCCAGTGTGTGGGGGAAATTTGGAGTTATCTGTAGAAAACAATATTGTGAAAGGCTTTGCTGCATTTTCGTGTTGGATAGCCGCAAATGTGGAACTTCATCGCAGGAAGCACGCAGATAACCGTGGTAACAAAGCAGTTCTATCGAACAGTATTTTTCAAATTTAACACTGTTAAGTAGCTTATGTGTGGTGTGCAGCGGCGCGTGTTTGAACCCAAAATATAATATTCAGAATCAAACTGTAGCTGACTGAGTGTTTTATGTCAGAATGTTTATTTTTAAACCACAACCAAGAAAACAATATTGTCAGATGTAGGCGCGCGGCTCCGGCTTTTCTCAAGTATTGGAAGAGTTTTGTGCGGCAGCAGCATAGTGCAAATATTTTTTATCAGGTAATACACATTATTTATCAGTGTGTTATACCCGAATAATTGATCTGTTTAAAATGATTGGTATATCTGCTAGGTGTTAAATTAAAATTCAACATTAAAATTCGTCTAAACCTGCTATTTATTTTTTTCTATTTTTGATCAGAACGCACAGATCAGAAAATCGGAAACCGGGTCGTTATTCGTTTTATCATTTTAGTCCAGGAAATAAATAATGGAAAAACAAGTTGCTTTTCATTTTTTTATTTTTGGTTTTAATTAAAAAAAAAAAAAAAAAAAAAAAAAAAAACGATTGAACGAATGATATGCGGGGCCTATTTGTAAACCGTTATTGTAAAATAAAAATAGGCTGAAAAAAAAACAAACAAAAAAAACGGACTTCCAAAATAATCCGGCGGGCCAAAAAATATTGCAGTTTTGGCCCGCGGGCCGCCTATGACCGTGATGACTCCAGCCCCCGACCAGTGTCCCGTGATGATTCCAGCCCCCAACCAGAGTCCAAAGATGGCTCCAGCCCCTGATCAGAGTCCAGAGATGGCTCCAGTCCCCGACCAGAGTCCAAAGATGGCTCCAGCCCCCGATCAGAGTCCAGAGATGGCTCCAGCCCCCGACCAGAGTCCCGAGATGGCTCCAGCCCCTGATCAGAGTCCAAAGATGGCTCCAGCCCCCGATCAGAGTCCAGAGATGGCTCCAGTCCCCGACCAGAGTCCAAAGATGGCTCCAGCCCCCGATCAGAGTCCAGAGATGGCTCCAGCCCCCGACCAGACTCCCGTGATGACTCCAGCCCCTGATCAGAGTCCAGAGATGGCTCCAGCCCCCGATCAGAGTATAGAGAGGGCTCCAGCCCCTGGCTAGAGTCCCGTGATGGCTCCAGCCCCCGACCAGAGTATAGAGATGGCTCCAGCCCCCGACCAGAGTATAGAGATGGCTCCGGCTCCAGCCCGACCAGAGTCCCATGATGGCTCCAGCCCGACCAGAGGCCCGAGATGGCTCCAGCCCGACCAGAGTATAGAGATGGTTCCAGCCCCCGATAAGAGTCCCGAGATGGCTCCAGCCCGACCAGAGTATAGAGATGGCTCCAGCCCCTGGCAAGAGTACCGAGATGGCTCCAGCCCTCGACCAGAGTCCCGTGATGGCTCCAGCCCTCGACCAGAGTCCCGAGATGGCTCCAGCCTGACCAGAGTATAGAGATGCTCCAGCCCCCGACCAGAGTCCAAAGATGGCTCCAGCCCCCGATCAGAGTCCAGAGATGGCTCCAGCCCCCGATCAGAGTCCAGAGATGGCTCCAGCCCCCGATCAGAGTCCAGAGATGGCTCCAGCCCCCGACCAGAGTCCCGAGATGGCTCCAGCCCGACCAGAGTCCCAAGATGGCTGCAGCCCGACCAGAATACAGAGATTGCTCCAGCCCCCGACCAGACTCCCGTGATGACTCCAGCCCCCGACCAGAGCCCAAAGATGGCTCCAGCCCCGGTCAGAGTCCAGTGATGGCTACAGCCCCCTGACCAGAATCCAGAGAGGGCTCCAGCCCCCGACCAGAGTCCCGAGATGGCTCCAGCCCGACCAGAGTCCCGTGATGGCTCCAGCCCCCGACCAGAGTCGAGTGATGGCTCCAGCCCAACCAGAGTCCCGTGATGGCTCCAGCCCCTGACCAGAGTCCAAAGATGGCTTCAGCCCCTGACCAGAGTCCAAAGATGGCTTCAGCCCACGCCCAGAGTCCCGTGATTGCTCCAGCCCCCGGCCAGAGTATAGAGATGGCTCCAGCCCACGACCACAGTCCCATGATGGCTCCAGCCCCCGGCCAGAGTATAGAGATGGCTCCAGCCCACGACCAGAGTCCCGTGATGGCTCCAGCCCCCGACCAGAGTCCCGAAATGGCTCCAGCCCGACCAGAGTATAGAGATGGCTCCAGCCCCCAACCAGAGTCCCGAGATGGCTCCAGCCCCCGACCAGAGTCCCGTGATAACTCCGGCCCCCACCAGAGTCCAAAGATGACTCCAGCACCCGACCAAAGTCCAGTGATGGCTCCAGCCCCCGACCAGAGTCCCATGATGGCTCCAGCCCGAACAGAGTCCCATGATGGCACCAGGCCCCAACCAGAGTCCCGTGATGACGCCAGCCCCCGACCCGAGTCCAGAGATGGCTCCAGCCCCTGACCAGAGTATAGAGATAGCTCCAGAACCCGGCCAGAGTCCCGTGATGGCTCCAGCCCCCGACCAGAGTCCTGAAATGGCTCCAGCCCGACCAGAGTATAGAGATGGCTCCAGCCCCCGACCAGAGTCCCGAGATGGCTCCAGCCCCCGACCAGAGTCCAGTGATGACTCCGGCCCCCACCAGAGTCCAAAGATGACTCCAGCACCCGACCAAAGTCCAGTGATGGCTCCAGCCCCCGACCAGAGTCCCATCATGGCTCCAGCCCGACCAGAGTCCCATGATGGCACCAGGCCCCAACCAGAGTCCCGTGATGGCGCCAGCCCCCGACCCGAGTCCAGAAATGGCTCCAGCCCCTGACCAGAGTATAGAGATGGCTACAGCACCCGACCAGAGTCCCGAGATGGCCCCAGCCCCCGACCAGAGTCCCGAGATGGCTCCAGCCCCCGACCAGAGTCCCAAGATGGCTCCATCCCAGCCAGAGTCCCGTGATGGCTCCAGCCCCCGACCAGAGTCCCGTGATGACTCCAGCCCCCGACTAGAGTCCAGAGATGGCTCCAGCCCGTGGCCAGAGTCTAGAGATGGCTCCAGCCCACGACCAGAGTCCCGTGATGGCGCCAGCCCCCGACCCGAGTCCAGAAATGGCTCCAGCCCCTGACCAGAGTATAGAGATGGCTACAGCACCCGACCAGAGTCCCGAGATGGCCCCAGCCCCCGACCAGAGTCCCGAGATGGCCCCAGCCCCCGACCAGAGTATAGAGATGCTCCAGCCCCCGACCAGAGTATAGAGATGGCTCCAGCCCCCGATCAGAGTCCAGAGATGGCTCCAGCCCCCGACCAGAGTATAGAGATGGCTCCAGCCCCCGATCAGAGTCCAGAGATGACTCCAGCCCCCGATCAGAGTCCCGTGATTGCTCCAGCCCCCGGCCAGAATATAGAGATGGCTCCAGCCCACGACCAGATTCCCGTGATGGCTCCAGCCCGACCAGAGTCACAAGATGGCTCCATCCCAGCCAGAGTCCCGTGATGGCTCCAGCCCCCGACCAGACTCCCGTGATGACTCCAGCCCCTGATCAGAGTCCAGAGATGGCTCCAGCCCCCGACCAGAGTATAGAGAGGGCTCCAGCCCCTGGCTAGAGTCCCGTGATGGCTCCAGCCCCCGACCAGAGTATAGAGATGGCTCCAGCCCCCGACCAGAGTATAGAGATGGCTCCGGCTCCAGCCCGACCAGAGTCCCATGATGGCTCTAGCCCGACCAGAGTCCCGAGATGGCTCCAGCCCGACCAGAGTATAGAGATGGTTCCAGCCCCCGATCAGAGTCCCGAGATGGCTCCAGCCCGACCAGAGTATAGAGATGGCTCCAGCCCCTGACCAGAGTCCCGAGATGGCTCCAGCCAGACCAGAGTCCCAAGATGGCTCCATCCCAGCCAGAGTCCCGTGATGGCTCCAGCCCCCGACCAGAGTCCCGTGATGACTCCAGCCCCCGACCAGAGTCCAAAGATGGCTCCAGCCCCCGATCAGAGTCCAGAGATGGCTCCAGCCCGTGGCCAGAGTCCCGAGATGGCTCCAGCCCACGACCAGAGTCCCGTGATGGCTCCAGCCCCCGACCAGAGTATAGAGATGGCTCCAGCCCCCGACCAGAGTCCAGAGATGGCTCCAGCTCCTGGCCAGAGTCCCGAGATGGCTCCAGCCCGACCAGAGTCCAGAGATGGCTCCAGCCCATGACCAGAGTCCCGTGATGGCTCCAGCTCCCGACCAGATTATAGAGATGGCTCCAGCCCCCGACCAGAGTCCCGTGATGGCTCCAGCCCCCGACCAGTGTCTCGAGATGGCTCCAGCCCGACCAGAGTATAGATATGGCTCCAGCCCCCGACCAGAGTCCCGTGATGGCTCCAGCCCCTGATCAGAGTCCAGTGATGGCTCCAGTCCCTGACCAGAGTCACGAGATGGCTCCAACCCGACCAAAGTCCAGTGATGGCTCCAGCCCCCGACCAGAGTCCCATGATGGCTCCAGCCCGACCAGAGTCCCATAATGGCTCCAGGCCCCAACCAGAGTCCCGTGATGGCGCCAGCCCCGACCCGAGTCCCGTGATGGCTCCAGCTTGACCAGAGTATAGAGATGGCTCCAGCCCCCGACCACAGTCCCGTGATGGATCCAGCCCCCGACCAGAGTCCAAAGATGGCTCCAGCCCCCAATCAGAGTCCAGAGATGGCTCCAGCCCCTGACCAGAGTATAGAGATGGCTACAGCACCCGACCAGAGTCCCGAGATGGCTCTAGCCCGACCAGAGTATAGAGATGCTCCAGTCCCCGACCAGAGTATAGAGATGCTCCAGCCCCCGACCAGAGAATAGAGATGGCTCCAGCCCCCGATCAGAGTCCAGAGATGGCTCCAGCCCCCGACCAGAGTCCAAAGATGGCTCCAGCCCCCGATCAGAGTCCAGAGATGGCTCCAGCCCCTGACCAGAGTATAGAGATGGCTACAGCACCCGGCCAGAATATAGAGATGGCTCCAGCCCACGACCAGAGTCCCGTGATGGCTCCAGCCCGACCAGAGTCACAAGATGTCTCCATCCCAGCCAGAGTCCCGTGATGGCTCCAGCCCCCGACCAGACTCCCGTGATGACTCCAGCCCCTGATCAGAGTCCAGAGATGGCTCCAGCCCCCGACCAGAGTATAGAGATGGCTCCAGCCCCCGACCAGAGTATAGAGATGGCTCCGGCTCCAGCCCGACCAGAGTCCCATGATGGCTCTAGCCCGACCAGAGTCCCGAGATGGCTCCAGCCCGACCAGAGTATAGAGATGGTTCCAGCCCCCGATCAGAGTCCCGAGATGGCTCCAGCCCGACCAGAGTATAGAGATGGCTCCAGCCCCTGACTAGAGTCCCGAGATGGCTCCAGCCCGACCAGAGTATAGAGATGGCTCCAGCCCCCGACCAGAGTCCCGAGATGGCTCCAGCCCGACCAGAATCCCAAAATGGTTCCATCCAAGCCAGAGTCCCGTGATGGCTCCAGCCCCCGACCAGAGTCTAAAGATGGCTCCAGCCCCCGATCAGAGTCTAAAGATGGCTCCAGCCCCCGATCAGAGTCCAGTGATGGCTCCAGCCCCTGACCAGAGTCCCGAGATGGCTCCAACCTGACCAAAGTCCAGTGATGGCTCCAGCCCCCGACCAGAGTCCCATGATGGCTCCAGCCTGACCAGAGTCCCATGATGGCTCCAGGCCCCAAACAGAGTCCCGTGATGGCGCCAGCCCCCGACCCGAATCCCGTGATGGCTCCAGCCCCTGACCAGAGTATAGAGATGGCTCCAGCCCCCGATCAGAGTCACGTGATGGCTCCAGCCCCTGACCAGAGTCCAAAGATGGCTCCAGCCCCCGATCAGAGTCCAGAGATGGCTCCAGCCCCTGACCAGAGTATAGAGATGGCTCCAGCACCCGACCAGAGTCCCGAGATGGCTCCAGCCCCTGACCAGAGTCCCGAGATGGCTCCAGCCCCCGACCAGATGGCTCCAGCCCGACCAGAGTATAGAGATGCTCCAGCCCCCGACCAGAGTATAGAGATGGCTCCAGCCCCCGACCAGAGTCCCGAGATGGCTCCAGCCCGACCAGAGTCCCGTGATGGCTCCAGCCCCCGACCAGAGTCCAGTGATGGCTCAAGCCCAACCATACCCCTTTTCCACCAAGGCAGTGCTGGTGCTGGTTCGGAGCCAGAGCCTAGTTTCAAATCGGTTCTTTGCTTTTCCACACAAACAAACCTGGCTCTGGGCCAAGAAAACAGGTTCCAACTCAGCACCAACTTTGCGCTGGTCTAGAGATAAGAACCGGTTACGTCAGGTGCTGGGGGCAGGGTTATCGTAACGTTCGAAAACAAAAACTTCGGGGTGCCATTTTTAAAACACCGGTCAGCTGTTAACTTTAGCTTTGGGCATGGACGGAAAACCAAAACAACCGTAGTCTGTGGAGGAAACGAACTGTTTGCTGGCTTTGTGGTCCTCCACAGAAATTCAAAATAAATTGGATGGAGCTGTGCGGACAAAACACGTCTTTGAAAAGCTACAGAATGAAATGTCGATAGCGGGTTACCAGAGGAGTGTAGACCAACTGATAAACAAAATAAAAAAATTTGAAAAAGATTACCAAAAAAAGGAGCTTGGGCGAAGTGGTAGCGGCGGTCGGCAAAGAAGATCCCCACATTTCGACATCCTGGACTCCATACTTGGTGACCGACCGGCATGCCAAACCACCGGGGCACTTAACTCTGCCACAGCCTTGTTAGAGGCTATGGTGAATGGAGAGGCAGACAATTCCAATGCTTCAGGTGGGTCTTATATTTCATATGTTTCAATGTCAATCATGTCTTTTTTAACCGTGTAGCCAGCTATGTCTTGTTTTAAGGTTATATACGCATGGTTAACATTAGTTGGTGATGACAAGCAAAGTGTAGCAAGCTACCGCTAGCAAACTTAGCTGTTTACAGTAGCTAAACGTTAACGCTGTATTAACGTTATTGTTCATATTTTGGCACAATGTTTCTGACCGTAGTAGTGGTCTTATAGTGACTAAAAGTGTGATGTGAGATGCTAAAGGAAAGGAAATTACACGCTGTTTTCAGGCAGGTAACGTAACTTTTACTTTTGTGCTCATCAACTATTTAGTCCATACATAAGATTTTGATTTGACTGTTATTCACCAACAAAATGTCCTGTTTGTGCAACACTTTTAAAAGCCAAACCAACATTCAGCTGGAGGTTTGCTCACTGATGAAATAATATATGCTCTGTATGCATTCTGCAGCTTTAGAAACAGGCTTTAGGAGGAGCAAACTAGGGCCGCAACGACGCGTCGACGTCATCGATTACGTCGACTATGAAAATACGTCGACACGCATGAAATGCGTCGACGCGTCACATTCATTATTTACGTTTAAATATCGAGTAATGGCGGCTTTTGCTCCCGCTCATAGTGAAAATGACAGACCACGATCATCCAAAGTATGGGAATACTTTAAACTACGGCCGAACAGAAAGGTGTGAGACCTGCACTCCCGTGGGACCCAACGCAACAGAGTGCGGCGCGGGAACATAGATCTGATGGCTGAGTGCGGGCGCGGGCGGTAATGCACTCGTGTGTGTGCTGGTTGCGGGAGAATAAAACGATTCGCGGGACTCCCGCAAAATTGAACATCTAAAAACGAATAAATTGTCATTCATCCAGGGCTGGACTGGTAATCTGGCATACCGGGCAAATGCCCGGTGGGCCGACGTGCTTTTGGGCCGGTACATCTCATACTTTTTTTTTTTTTTTTGACGGCCCATAAAACTCGTACATCGGCGGCCCATTCGTTTTGTTTTGTTTCATTGACGGCGCTGGGTTAGTGCCGGTGTAATGCATTGGTCAAAAAAAAAGTAAGCGTTAGTTTTTTTTTTCCACTGACAGACCGGCCCATGAAACGCGTAGATCAGCGGCCCATTGGTTGTTATCTTGATTGACACTGGGCTGGCCCAATCACATCATTAAACACCTCCCCCTCTGGGCTCTGAGCGAGCGTGCAGTGTCAAGTGTGTATCTGTCAAAATAGTCTGAGAGATGGAGAGGAAACGCAAGGAATGTGCAGAGAAATAGCGTGAAAAATAGATACAGGCCCTTCAAGCAGACGCTGTAAAATGTGTCAAGATATATGTTTTCTGCAGCAGCAGGACCTTCATCAGCTCCAGTGGCTGATGATGAGGATAGTGAGGAGGATCAGGAGCGAGAGATGAGAAAGTGTAACGTAGAGTCCGCGGTAAGCAGAACTACTTTCAAAACACTTTGGCTATGAGTGTAGGAACCCATAACCTGGTTACAGATTATTTCCACATCTGCATAGTTGACAATTACAGCAATTTACTAGAAGTTTAATGAGACACATTTGTATCCATGTTTTCCGCCAAAATAAAAGCTCGTGATCTGAAAAGATCATGTGCTTATCTCTTTCAAGTTTAGAAATTAGTACAAAACTAATTATGAAAGTTTTCTTTATTTTTCGGTGCATTATTTTTTACAATATATAGGCTACTATCATGAGATTAATATTATAACTATTATTATGTAGTAGTGTAATATAGACAGACACTGTTATTAAAAGAGGTTTGATTTGTTTTCTTTGTTATACTTGCACACTGAATATGGGTTGGAGCTTTTAATTTTGAACCCTCAAACTGCATCAGATTGATGAATTTAACATTAAAATGCAAAAAAAATTCTTAGGGGGACCATGCCCCCAAACCCCCCTAGAGGTCCACCCACCACAGTTTTACCAAAATTCCTTTGAGAAACACTGTCAATGCAGCTTATAGCTTGTTTTTTGGATTCATCACTGTGGAGTATAGTTCGACTGTATTAATAAATTACAATTTTGTACTTATTTCATCTGTTAACTCTCACTCGTTTATACTCACTCATTACATGGCATTAGCGGTTTTAATGAATAGGAGTTAAACAAAAACATATTGAAAGGCGTGCAAAGATGGGTGGTGTTTATGATCATATGTAGTGGGCCAGTCTGGGCCAAAATGCCAGGGCCGATTTTCTGTCCCAGTCCAGCCCTGCATTCATCTGTTGCACAAAAGCAACAAGAACAACTAAAACAAAATAGAAACGATTTACAGGCCAGAGTCTATATCTATTTATAACATGTTTGCAGCGTTGAACAATGTAGCCAATCACAGACAAATGTGTTGGTTTCTTGAATGCTAATCAAATGCATTTAAAATAGAATCCCCTCACCGCTCAAAATGGACTTTTTGTTCAGTGCTGAATTCTGCATACTGGCAAATCATTGATTATAGCAAATAGGGATGTCCCGATACCACTTTTTCACTTCCGATACCGATACCGATGCCGCAGCTTTGGCTATTTGCCGATACCGATATCAATCCGATATTTTTATTTTATTCTTGAACTAATACTACTAATAATAAAATATAATGGAAGCACTTTCCTCAATTAGCCACTTAAAAACATCTCACTCAAATGGAGAACAAATACTTCTCCAGTATATAGTCCACAACAACAGTTGATAATGAAAGACTGCCAGCCTTTATTCAAAAGACCTTGAGATATGTTTGGTAACCTGAATGAATTTAAAATTAATTTGCTATATTTCAGATCAATATATTTGTTTCCTTTAAATTTTAATTAACTTTAACTTTATTCTCATCTGAATTATAAATAATTTATTTCTGTATAAAATAATACTACTTTTAAAAACATGATTTTCTTTTTTATTCAATGTAGAATGTGTAACTTAAAAATAAACAGATTAGTGCTCTGTTTTAGGACAAGAAATGAAAACCAATGCAATGATGAATGTCCAAAAAGATGAGATCATTTTTGCTTTTAAACAGCGTGTGCGCGCGCGCGCGCGCGTGTGTGTGTGTGTGTGTGTGTGTGTGTGTGTGATTTTGGTTGGGTGACAGTTACAGTTTGACAAGAGTTTACAGTTTGACAAAAGCACAATGTTGGGTTTTACACAAATATAAGTAGGCTAAACACTTTTTCCAGTTTTAATGATGTCCTGTATGAAAATGACGGAGTATGTTTTTTTGTTTCCACTGTTCGATCGCGCCCGTGCCTCTCTCTCTGACACACACACACACACACACCAGCATTGCAATCTTGACATCGCAGCCTGTTCATTTTGCTGCGTTCACACCAAAACGCGAATAGAGCGTCAAATTTGCGTCTATCGCGTCTAGTTCGATGCTTGAACAGTTTGAATCCATTCGCGCGTCCAAAGCGAATAGGACGCGCCGCGCGCGTATAATGATAAAGTGAGCGTTTGAAGCGATATAGACGCGCGTTCAGAGCTAAGGCGGGCTACAGATTAGGTGTCCCCAAAGAACCCGCATATGCGCGTATCTAACAGTAACGTTAGTTTCGTATTACATTAATTAATGTGCACGCGAGATTTATTTATTTTTATACCGTGTATTCTCTGTGTAAATCCAAGCACCGAACGTACGTTCAGTACGAATACGTACCGTTCCACCCCTAATGGGTATCGGATCATAGGTATCGGATAATTTTTTTTCTCCCCTCCGATATCCGATCTAGCGTTTTGGGCCAGTATCGGCACGATACCGATGCCGTGGATCGGATCGGGACATCCCTAATAGCAAACAAAGTGTATGAAAGATTCATTGTGCACCCAGTTTAATTTATAATAACAGAGATTTGTGAGATTGCGATGAACTGAGATGTCAGCTTTTTAGGAATTATTAAGGGAGAAATCCTTCCCGTGCAGGTCTCTAATGTGGACTTTAAAAACAAACGACTAACGTTATATTTACATTAACAGTAGCCTAGGCTGCAATCTAGTGTATGTGAACCTTTTTGCAGATAAACACAAGTGCATTTTCGGACAAGTTAATGGACAAGTTAATTGAGTAAATCATACTCCCACTACGGTAATTAATAACAGACTATAGTAAACACATTTCCTAAATAGGCCTGTGACTGTATCTTACATTTTATGAAATAGTATCATTAGTTAAAAATAAAGTTTAAAATGCTTCCTGTTCGCATATTTCATAATAAAATGACAAATACCCTTTCTGAAATACAATTTTTTTGTCATCAATCATAGATTT
Organism: Scardinius erythrophthalmus; assembly: GCF_964197995.2. Classification (NCBI taxonomy): domain Eukaryota; kingdom Metazoa; phylum Chordata; class Actinopteri; order Cypriniformes; family Leuciscidae; genus Scardinius; species Scardinius erythrophthalmus. The sequence goes on from NC_138226.1 coordinate 50,502,919, forward strand.
CATGTTAAAATAATATACAGATGCACTCAAGCCTTGTGATCCAACGCTGGATACTCTTATAGGTTACGTCCGTGGATCACGGCTGAACGCGTCTTCTCCGCACTCATTTAAGTTACAAACAAACATTTTTTCGCCTATCGTGCGTCTACTCTACACCCGTACCACTGAAAAGACGGATTATATCCAAGACTTAAGCCATAAATTAGTATTAATATTGATAGCACCACTGGTAGCGTCGTTGCTAACTTAACTTACTGTCCATCTGTTAAAATGGCGAATATATCAAATGTAAGTTGTCTACCTTTTGGTGCAGGTGAGGACACATTTGAGCTGCACGCGGTGCAGTCTGAGCTGGAAGCTGTTGAAAAACAGATCCACGACCTTTTAGTAAGAAAAGCCGAGCTGATAGACCGGCGTTTGGCTCTCGAAACATCACGTGCCGAGGCACACAAATCAGAGATTAATGTTACTAACCCGCTGACTCCGACCTCGTCTACTCCGTGCGTTCCTCAACATCGGTCCCGAACGTCGAGGTCGCGATCAGCCATGGTCTCGTTCACTCCGGCTCCAACATGCCATCACGAAGCCTGGATTTTTCCGCAGCGGAAGTCGCGAGTCAGGTCTAGACCAAGAAAACTCTCTCCGACCCTCCCGGTTTTCGAGATATCCACACAAAACCGCTTCACCCCTCTTCGCGAAACAGAACGCGATGCTGTGATCATCGGTGATTCCATCGTTCGACACGTACACGTTACGTTAAATAAAAGTAAGGTGCATAGTCACTGCTTTCCTGGTGCTCGTGTTTCTGAAATCGCTGCTCACGTTCCCGAGATTCTGAACGAGCGCGTCGGAACCGTTGTCCTGCACGCGGGAGGGGCCGACATCAGGCTGTGCCAGACGGAGGTTCTGAAGAAAGACTTCAGGAATCTGATCGATACGGTACGCAGCACATCGCCTGATATAACGATTATTGTGTCAGGACCGCTTCCCACGTACCGACTAGGTCATGAAAAGTTTAGTAGATTATTTGCGCTTAATGAATGGTTAATGTCATGGTGCAATGAGCAGAAACTTCTCTTTGTAAATAATTGGAATCTGTTTTGGGAGCGTCCTAGGCTTTACCGTGCTGATGGCTTACACCCAAGCAGATTCGGATTGGATCTACTGTCAGATAACATCTCCAAAATGTTAAATACCTTTTGACTAGTAAACAAAAGTCCAAATCATAGTCTCTGCTGCACCAATTTAACTGATATAAATAGTGTAGAACATTGCATAGAAACTGTGTCTATTCCTCGTTTAGTGAGATCAAATCATAAATCTACTGCAGGATCTTTAAGGAATTTTTAAAGCTAGGTCTTCTAAACATTAGATCACTCACACCTAAGGCAGTTATTGTAAATGAAATAGTCACAGATAATAGCTTCGATGTACTTTGCCTTACTGAAACCTGGCTTAAACCAAATGATTATTTCGGTCTAAATGAGTCTACTCCAGCAGGATACTCCTATAAGCACGAGCCCCGTCTGAATGGTCGTGGCGGCGGTGTTGCAACAATCTATAGAGATTTTCTCAATGTTACTCAGAAAACGGGTTATAAGTTTATTTCATTTGAAGTACTTGTACTAAATGTTACGCTCTTAGATGTTCGAAAAACATCCCTATTATCTTTAGCCTTGGCTACCGTATATAGACCACCAGGGCCTTACGCTGATTTCCTAAAAGAGTTTGCAGATTTTCTCTCAGACCTATTACTTAACTTCGATAAAGCATTAATTGTTGGAGACTTTAATATCCATGTAGATAATCAAAATGATGCGTTAGGGGCTGCGTTTACAGATTTATTAAACTCCTTTGGGGTCAAGCAAAACATTACCGGACCGACTCATCGATTTAATCATACACTCGATTTAATTATATCACATGGAACCGATCCAACCGATATAGATATCATTCCACAAAGTGACGATGTCACTGACCATTACATGGTAACTTGCATATTACGTACTCCTGTAATATATCATGCTGCGCCGCGTTATCGATTAGGCAGAACAATCCTTCCATCCACCATAGATAATTTTTCAAACAGCTTATCGGATCTGTCTCAGCTGCTCAGTGAACCCAAACAAACAGATGAACTTGAGGAATTAACTAGCACTATGAGCACCATTCTCTCTGGATCATTGGATATTGTTGCGCCCATTAGATTAAAAAAGGTCAGAGAGAAAAGTAAAGCACCATGGTACAACAATACTACGCGTGTTCTAAAGAGAGAAACCCGTAATTTAGAGCGTAAATGGAAACAAACTAACTTAGAGGTTTTTAGAATCGCATGGAAAGACAGTATGTCACGTTATAAAAAGGCCCTAAAAGCGGCCAGGGCTGAGCATCTACGCAAACTAATAGAAAACAACCATAACAATCCTAAGTTCTTATTTAACACCGTGGCGAGACTAACAAATAAACAGATGTCTCCTGAACAAAATATTCCATTACAGTTTAGTAGTAATGATTTCATGAAGTTCTTCACTGAGAAAATAGAAAACATCAGAACCACAATTGTAAACGTTCAATCCTCAATCGCGCCTTATAATTCAGCCTCAATTATCACGCCGCAAGAACAATTACAGTGCTTTACAACTATAGAACAAAAAGAGTTAAATAAACTTTTTACTTCATCTAAAACAACAACATGTTTATTAGATCCCATACCAACTAAACTATTGAAAGAAGTGTTACCTGTAGTGGAAGAGCCTCTCCTCAATATTATTAACTCGTCTTTATCTTTAGGTCATGTTCCAAAAACATTTAAACTGGCAGTTATAAAACCTCTCATTAAGAAACCACAATTAGATCCGAATAATCTAGTAAATTATAGACCCATTTCAAATCTACCTTTTATGTCTAAAATACTAGAAAAAGTTGTGTCCGCTCAACTGGGCTCTTTCTTACAAGAAAATGACATCTATGAAAAGTTTCAGTCTGGATTTAGGCCGCACCATAGCACTGAAACTGCGCTCGTTAAAATCACAAATGATTTACTTTTAGCTTCTGACCAAGGCTGTATCTCAATATTAGTTTTACTTGATCTTAGTGCTGCGTTTGATACTATAGATCACACAATACTCTTAGATCGACTACAAAATTATACTGGTGTTCAAGGACAAGCATTAAGCTGGTTTAGATCGTATTTATCTGACCGCTACCATTTTGTTTATTTAAATGGAGAAAAATCTATCATAACTCCAGTAAACTATGGAGTGCCGCAGGGATCTGTGTTAGGCCCTCTATTATTCTCAATATATATGCTGCCACTTGGAAATATTATAAGGAAACATGGAATTAGTTTCCATTGTTATGCTGATGACACTCAAATCTATATTTCATCACGGCCAGATGAAAACGCTAAATTATCCAAATTGACAGAGTGTGTTAAAGATATAAAAGATTGGATGACGCGCAATTTCCTTTTATTGAATCCAGACAAGACAGAGGTACTACTTATCGGTTCAAAAAACCACCCACAAACCCTCTCACAATACAACTTTAACATAGTAGGATGTCCTGTTACTTCATCCTCTACAGTAAAAGACCTGGGTGTTATATTAGACTGCAACCTGTCTTTTGAAAATCATATTTCATATGTTACAAGAACAGCCTTTTTCCACCTTAGAAACATTGCTAAGCTACGTAATATGCTATCAGTTTCTGACGCAGAAAAGTTAGTTCATGCATTCATGACCTCGAGACTAGATTACTGTAATGCGTTATTAGCCGGTTGTCCTGCATCCTCAATAAACAAGCTACAGTTAGTCCAAAATGCCGCCGCTAGAGTTCTAACTAGATCAAGAAAATATGATCATATAACACCGATTTTATCATCCCTACATTGGTTACCTATAAAGTCCCGTATTAATTACAAGGTATTGCTACTGACTTATAAAGCCCTAAACGGCTTAGCTCCAGTCTATTTAACGGATCTTCTATCGCCCTATAATCCATCGCGCTCTTTAAGGTCACTAAATTCGAGGCTTTTGGTCATACCTAGGATATCTAGGTCCACCAAAGCAGGGAGAGCATTTTCACATTTAGCACCAAAACTCTGGAATAGTCTTCCGGATACTGTTCGTTGCTCAGACTCGCTCTCCCAGTTTAAAACTAGATTAAAGACGCATCTCTTTAGCCAGGCATTCATATAATACTTTAAATCCTACAGTTAAATCCGACCTCTAGTTCATAAACGCCAGAGGAGAACTGGCCCCCGACTGAGCCCGGGTTCTCCCAAGGTTTTTTTTTTTCTCCATTAGGTCACCTGATGGAGTTTTTCGGTTCCTTGCCACTGTTGCCTTTGGCTTGCTCAGTTGGGGATATTTAATTTAATTAATCAATCAACGATACTATTGATCAGCATTACCAAACGTAGACGTTCCACTAGAAACAAACATTGATGTATTGTTCTAATTTATTACTGTGAAGCTGCTTTGATACAACCTGTGTTGTGAAAAGCGCTATATAAATAAACTTGACTTGACTTGACTTGACTACCCTCTTCAAAATACAGCTGATATATTGTTTTACTTATTTATTGGAAAGTTTGCCAATGGATAAATCAACTAATCCCAAAAATAATCATTAGAATAATCGGAAAAACTAAATAAGTCGACTAATCGAAGAAATAATCGATAGATTAATAGACAACAAAAATAATCGTTAGATGCAGCCCTAGAGCAAACACACAACCACTTTTATTTCCTGTTATGAGAACTGAATTTGAAGATTTTTTATTTATGACACAGTTAAACCACAGCTAAATCACCTCATGTTTTTTTAGGCCAAAGAAAAAAGAGGGATGTTTCATAAAGGTGACTCAGGTCTTATTGTGAAAAGTGTGCCTTGAATGAGCTTTATAAACTAAACCTGCTCCCTGTTTTGGTTGTTTATAGAGTTGTCTGTAACTGGGGAGGAAGGGAATGTTGAAGATGACATGGAGCTACCACCACCACCACCGGACTGCAGCTCACCGGTACCATCTACCTCCGTGTCATCACGGCAAGCCAGACGAGGTAAGATATTTTGCACTATGTATTAAGCGTTTCCTTAATGTTTACATGTTCTACATAGCCTCATATTGTTAGATTATATGATGGCAGCAAATATAAAATAAACTGTTGCTTATCTGCAGTAATGTGTGGACTTGCTTGGACATCTTGTAGTGCAGAGGTACAATATGAATTTATGTTACAACAACTATAAACCCCCCCCCCCCTTTTCCCCCTCCCCTCCCTCTGTGTTTTCTACACAGGAAAAAGAAAGCGTGAAAATGAGGAGCTGTTGGAGTACATGGAGAAGGCTGACCATAAGTTCTTGCAGCTCAACAAGGACATGACAGCAAAGATGGAGGCAGACACAAGCACTCTGCTTGAGCTCATGGGCCGCATGGTGGCAGTGATGGAGGCGCAAGCAAAAAAATAGACTATGTTTTTTCATTTAATTATGTTATTTATGTTATTTATTTATTTATTTATTGTAATCTGATTGTCTATGCCAATAAACAAATGTTTATATATTTATCAACATTCTCACCCTTCTCTATTCCAGCAAGTCGGATAACACAATACCAGACTGGATATTAATTGAAAAGATGTAAAAAAACAACAGTTTTGAATATGTGAACGTGCCGTGCAAACAAACCTCATTTGGCACAACACACACAGACACAACCAGTTAAAATATATCATTTGATGAATGTATTCCACATTAACTACCTATACAAAATTACAGGGATAATCAACAGATACATGTAACACAAAACAGGTAAAAACATTGAACAAACACATGAAATTCCCCAGGTGATTTCTGATATTAAGACAATTCTTTTTTCTATTACAAGTTTTCTAAAATTTCTCATGTCTAAGTATGCAAATGAGGCATTTACTAATGCCAACTTTTGGTGCATTTAGAAGATATATACAGACTCAAATAGACAAAGTGTAGTCAAATAAACACCATGAAATATGTATTTTGAATGTTTTTTTTTCTGTTAGATGCTTTTTAGAGGTTAAATGTTTAAGGAAACAGGTAACTGGCAGTATTCATGTTTAAAAACAATCACTCCTCTCTACTGAAATAGTTGCTTAAGGCTGCTCTAATATCTGCCCCTTCTGGCTCACCATGCTCAGGTAATGCCTGACCTGGAGGTTGAATGTTTAACTGCCTGTCCACACGCTGCTCAATGAAATTGTCACCATGCTCTTCACAGATATTATGAAGCACACAGCAGGTCAACGTCATTTTCTTGCTGAGCTCCAGCTTACAGTCATTTCTTTTGAGGAGACATCTCCAACGGCCCTTTAACCTTCCAAAAGCCATCTCTACAACCGAACACGCACTGCTCAATCTGTAATTGTAGGTGTGTTGTTCAGGTGACAGTCTTCCAGTGTCGGAGAAGGGCTTCATAAGCCATTTCTGCATTGGGTAAGCGGGGTTACCGATTAGGTAGTATCCAACATTAATGCCAGAGATGATCATTTTGTTTTGTCCAAATAATTCCCCATCACTTAGTTGCTCCCATGAATTTGATTGCCTTAGCACTCTTGCGTCATGCACACTCCCTGCATATCCCACACACACATCCCAAAACAGGCCTCTGCCATCCACAACTCCTTGCAATATAATCGAGTGCCACCCTTTCCTGTTAAAATAGTCACGGGATACTCCTCGGGTGCAATGATTGGGATGTGGCTTCCATCTATTGCACCAACACACTGTGGTATTCTCCAGCGGTTATGGAAGAAGGTGGACATTTCAACCAGCTTAGCAGCATCTGGAGTGGTGATGTGTTTAGGGAGCAAGACCTTTATGACCGAGTCACCGAAATCCTGAACACAGTTAAACACTGTGCTTAGACCAACCCCAAAAAGGTGGCTAATGGTCCTATACTCAATGCCGGTAGCCAGCTTCCAGAGAGCAATTGCTACACGTTTTTTCACTGGGACAGACATACGGTAATTGGTGTTCATTCTGCCCATGGGATGCCTGACTTGATCGCATATGTATTCAAAAGACTCCCGGGACATTCAAAAGTTTTAAACAAACTGTGTAGGGGTGAAATCCGGCACAACTGTGTCCCACCAATAGTGTGATCGGTGGTATGCCCAGACAACATGTGTCCTCCTCTGCCTTGCCCTCAGCCATAATACAATCTGCAAAAATAAAATCCCGTATCATTTGGTTTGTTTAAAGTTAGGCTATGGTATTGTACAGTATTATATACACACACACACACACACACACACACACACACACACACACACACAAAAACTAGGGTGACCAGATTTCTGGGAACTAAGACATAGAAAACATGCACATTGTAGCAGAATTTCCTTTGCTGTTTGTGATTAACCTAATGAACACTAAAAAATCTCTGTGTGAACTGATTATTTTGTTGAGTGTTTATTAAAACTATTAAACAATTGAGTAAGGCAAATAAGAAAAAATTTGTAAGGTAGTCAGAGTTGTGTTAATAGATTAAGTGTTTTGTTTAAATTTCATATAAATAATATGAATTATTTATTAACAATTAACTAAGCCTATTTTTTCCCAAAATGTCTCTGCACATCCCTGGCTAGCGATATAGCCTAACCGTTAAAGCAAGACGGCATTGTTAGGAAGAGGCATTGCAACAATGTTTACAAATATACATTGTAACGCTGGCTGCACAGATAATGCAGACGCAGACCGCAATGATTGACTCAAAATCGGTTGTGTCCCGGTCAAACCTGGACGTCTGGTCACCCTATATTAAACACACAACATTCATTTCATAACTTATAATTCCCTTTATGAGTACATGACAATACACTTGAACTTGAACTTTACCGCTAGTTAGTGATATGCTATAGATGTTGCCATCGCAAGCCAGCAAAAAATAAAATAATAACAGTCAAAACATGCGAGATAATTACCTTTCTTTTTGAACGTATCCTCTGTCCGTAGCGGTCACGAAGAGCTGTCAATGCGCGTTTTTGAATTGCAGTGTTAATTTGTAAAGCCAGGAGCAGGAGTATTGATATGTAGTTCTCCATTGCTGTTATGGTTGTCATGACGCGTTGCTAGGACAACGGAGGTAGCCCTACTCTGGCTCTACAGTCAGTGGAAAATTGAGCGGTTCTTAGATAATTGGCGAATAGAACCAGCACCGAACTGGCATAAGCACCAGCCCAGAACCAGCACCTGTTTAGCATTGGTGGAAAAGGGGTACCAGAGTCCCGTGATGGCTCCAGCCCCCGACCAGAGTCCAAAGATGGCTTCAGCCCCCAATCAGAGTCCAGAGATGGCTCCAGCTCACGACCAGAATCCCGTGATTGCTCCAGCCCCCAGCCAGAGTATAGAGATGGCTCCAGCCCCCGATCAGAGTCCAGAGATGACTCTAGCCCATGACCAGACTATAGAGATGGCTCCAGCACCCAACCAGAGACTAGAGTTCTCAACGGGTCGGGTCGGCCCGACAAACCTGACGGTACCCGCGGGTTTGGGCCGGGTTCGGGTCGAAAATATAATCAAATGACTCGGGTCGGGTCGGACCTCGGGCTTAATCTTTTCCGCTCAGTAAAATAAATAAAAAAAACATTTATTAATCATCGCTGCTGGTCACCGTAAAGAAAGTCTGGCTGCTGCGTGTAACGTGCATCATGGAGAGGGGCGCACGCCTTTAGCCTGGAGAATATGGAGTTGGTGAGAAGTAAACTTGCCGCAGGTGAATTCACCGTCGCTACTACAGCCTATTTATATATTTAAAGTCTATTGTTTCAGTTGTTTGTATTGTTTGTATTGTTAAAAGGCGTGAACATTAAAGGTTGATTTGAATTCCCGTCTGCTGGTCATGATAATACGTGTATGAGAGAAAAAAAAACTGACGCGGCGTCGGGCCGCGGGTCGGGTTCGGGCAGATAATTCATGTTTATGTGTCGGGTTACATCGGGTCCGGGCTTTAAAAGCCACGGGCCGGGTCGGGTCGGGTTGTAATTTTCAGGCCCGTTGAGAACTCTACCAGAGACCCCGAGATGGCTCCAGCCCAATCAGAGTCCCAAGATGGCTCCATCCCAGCCAGAGTCCCGTGATGGCTCCAGCCCCCGACCAGAGTCCCGTGATGGCTCCAGCCCCCGACCAGAGTCCCGTGATGACTCCAGGCCCCAACCAGAGTCCCATGATGGCGCCAGCCCCCGACCAGAGTCTCAAGATGGCTCCATCCCAGCCAGAGTCCCGTGAAGGCTCCAGCCCCCGACCAGACTCCTGTGATGACTCCAGCCCCCGACCAGAGCCCAAAAATGGCTCCAGCCCCGGTCAGAGTCCAGTGATGGCTACAGCCCCCTGACCAGAATCCAGAGATGGCTCCAGCCCACGACCAGAGTCCCGAGATGGCTCCAGCCCCCGACCAGAGTCCCGAGATGGCTCCAAACCAACCAGAGTCCAGTGATGGCTCCAGCCCCCGACCAGAGTCCAAAGATGGCTCCAGCCCCCGATCAGAGTCCAGAGATGGCTCCAGCCCACGACCAGAGTCCGGTGATTGCCCCAGCCCCAAGCCAGAGTATAGAGATGGCTCCAGCCCCCGACCAGACTCCCGTGATGACTCCAGCCCCCGACCAGAGCCCAAAGATGGCTCCAGCCCCGGTCAGAGTCCAGTGATGGCTACAGCCCCCTGACCAGAATCTAGAGATGGCTCCAGCCCACGACCAGAGTCCCGAGATGGCTCCAGCCCGACCAGAGTCCCATGATGGCTCCAGCCCCCAACCAGAGTCCAGTGATGGCTCCAGCCCAACAAGAGTCCCTTGATGGCTCCAGCCCCCGACCAGAGTCCAAAGATGGCTTCAGCCCCCGATCAAAGTCCAGAGATGGCTCCAGCCCACGACCAGAGTCCCGTGATGGCTCCAGCCCCCAACCAAAGTCCCGAGATGGCTCCAGCCCGACCAGAGTCCCAAGATGGTTCCATCCCAGCCAGAGTCCCGTGATGGCTCCAGCCCCCAACCAGAGTCCCAAGATGGTTCCATCCCAGCCAGAGTCCCGTGATGGCTCCAGCCCCCGACCAGAGTCTAAAGATGGCTCCAGCCCCGATCAGAGTCCAGTGATGGCTCCAGCCCCTGACCAGAGTCCCGAGATGGCTCCAACCCGACCAAAGTCCAGTGATGGCTCCAGCCCTCGACCAGAGTCCCATGATGGCTCCAGCCCCCGACCAGAGTCCCGAGATGGCTCCAGCCCCCGACCTGAGTCCATTGATGGGTCCAAACCAACCAGAGTCCAGTGATGGCTCCAGCCCCCGACCAGAGTCCAAAGATGGCTCCAGCCCCCGATCAGAGTCCAGAGATGGCTCCAGCCCACGACCAGAGTCCCGTGATTGCCCCAGCCCCAAGCCAGAGTATAGAGATGGCTCCAGCCCCCGACCAGACTCCCGTGATGACTCCAGCCCCCGACCAGAGCCCAAAGATGGCTCCAGCCCCGGTCAGAGTCCAGTGATGGCTACAGCCCCCTGACCAGAATCTAGAGATGGCTCCAGCCCATGACCAGAGTCCCGAGATGGCTCCAGCCCGACCAGAGTCCCATGATGGCTCCAGCCCCCAACCAGAGTCCAATGATGGCTCCAGCCCAACAAGAGTCCCGTGATGGCTCCAGCCCCCGACCAGAGTCCAAAGATGGCTTCAGCCCCCGATCAGAGTCCAGAGATGGCTCCAGCCCCCGGCCAGAGTATAGAGATGGCTCCAGCCCACGACCAGAGTCCCGTGATGGCTCCAGCCCCCAACCAAAGTCCCGAGATGGCTCCAGCCCGACCAGAGTCCCAAGATGGTTCCATCCCAGCCAGAGTCCCGTGATGGCTCCAGCCCCCGACCAGAGTCTAAAGATGGCTCCAGCCCCGATCAGAGTCCAGTGATGGCTCCAGCCCCTGACCAGAGTCCCGAGATGGCTCCAACCCGACCAAAGTCCAGTGATGGCTCCAGCCCTCGACCAGAGTCCCAAGATGGTTCCATCCCAGCCAGAGTCCCGTGATGGCTCCAGCCCCCAACCAGAGTCCCAAGATGGTTCCATCCCAGCCAGAGTCCCGTGATGGCTCCAGCCCCCGACCAGAGTCTAAAGATGGCTCCAGCCCCGATCAGAGTCCAGTGATGGCTCCAGCCCCTGACCAGAGTCCCGAGATGGCTCCAACCCGACCAAAGTCCAGTGATGGCTCCAGCCCTCGACCAGAGTCCCATGATGGCTCCAGCCCGACCAGAGTCCCATGATGGCTCCAGGCCCCAAACAGAGTCCAGTGATGGCGCCAGCCCCCGACCCGAATCCCGTGATGGCTCCAGCCTGACCAGAGTATAGAGATAGCTCCAGCCCCCAATCAGAGTCACGTGATGGCTCCAGCCCCCGACCAGACTCCTGTGATGACTCCAGCCCCCGACCAGAGCCCAAAAATGGCTCCAGCCCCGGTCAGAGTCCAGTGATGGCTACAGCCCCCTGACCAGAATCCAGAGATGGCTCCAGCCCACGACCAGAGTCCTGAGATGACTCCAGCCCCCGACCAGAGTCCAGAGATGGCTCCAGCCCCCGGCCAGAGTATAGAGATGGCTCCAGCCCGACCAGAGTCCCAAGATGGCTCCATCTCAGTCAGAGTCCCGTGACGGCTCCAGCCCCCGACCAGATTCCAGTGATGGCACCAGCCCCTGACCAGAGTCCAGTGATGGCTCCATCCCAGCCAGAGTCCCGTGATGGCTCCAGCCCCCGACCAGAGTCCAGTGATGGCTCCAGCCCAACCAGAGTCCCGTGATGGCTCCAGCCCAACCAGAGTCCCGTGATGGCTCCAGCCCCCGACCAGAGTCCAAAGATGGCTCCAGCCCACGACCAGAGTCCCAGTGATTGCTCCAGCCCCAGGCCAGAGTATAGAGATGGCTCCAGCCCCTGACCAGAGTATAGAGATGGCTCCAGCACCCGACCAGAGTCCCGAGATGGATCCAGCCCGACCAGAGTCCCAAGATGGCTCCATCCCAGCCAGAGTCCCGTGATGGCTCCAGCCCCCGACCAGAGTCCCGTGATGACTCCAGCCCCCGAACAGAGTCCAGTGATGGCTCCAGCCCCTGACCAGAGTACCGAGATGGCTCCAACCCGACCAAAGTCCCATGATGGCTCCAGCCCCCGACCAGAGTCCCATGATGGCTCCAGCCCGACCAGAGTCCCATGATAGCTCCAGGCCCCAACCAGAGTCCCATGATGGCGCCAGCCCCCGACCAGAGTCCAAAGATGGCTCCAGCCCCATCCCAGTGGAAGACTGTGATTGGACCTGCTATGCACCTGACCTGGATATAAGGACCGCCCCTGACCCACCATGGTTGCCTTTGAGCGTCGTTAACTTTGTGCTTCATACTTCGCATTCGTACCATTTGATTGTGCTTCTCTTCAGCTTTGTTCGTTTCTCCATTACTTAATTGAGTAAGAGTGTCGTGCCAGAGAGATAGTGTTTAGTGAAACTGTGATTGAAGTGTCGTGCCAGAGAGATAGTGTTTAGTGAAACTGTGATTGAAGTGTCGTGCCAGAGAGATAGTGTTTAGTGAAACTGTGATTGAAGTGTCGTGCCAAAGAGATAGTGTTTAGTGAAACTGTGAGTGTTTGTTGAATGTAACTACTTCTGGTTTTCTCCTATATCTGACTATTGCCTGTTTGACTACTCCTTGGATTCCGATTCTAACTTGTCAACCTGATACTTTTTAAATAAGCATGTAAATATTCTTGTATATACAGTACATTGTTATCAGATTAAGGGATGTAGGGGGTTAGACGCCATTTTATTTGTATTGCTTTTTCATTTTGTTTATGGGTAAGGGAGTTAGGTAAGTTGAACTGTATTTTCATTTCTTTCTTTTGTTTAAGGTCATTTAGATTCTACAAAGAAGATTGTTTTGTTTGTTATTTTGGCCTTGTCTGCCCCTGAAGCTAACCCTTCATGGTCAATAAAATTCATATTACACGTCATCTCTCTGGTAGTGTGACTTTCTTCCTTTTCCTGTTGCGACTGACCCCTAGCGGTCATAACAATCACCCTTTCAAAGTCCTTAAAATAAATAAATAGTTTAACTTTAGCTAGGACTTTAGCTAAAAAAAACATTTTTTTTTAGCTAAAGGGAAGAGCTGACGTCCGATTCAGCTCTTCCCAAGGTGGAGACGACCGATTCCGCTCTTCCAGTAGTGGAGACGACCGATTCAGCACTTCCTGAGGTGGAGACGACCGATGCAGCTCCTCCAGTAGTGGAGACGACCGATTCAGCTCTTCCCAAGGCGGAGACGACCGATTCAGCTCCTCCAGTAGGGGAGACATCCGATTGAGCTCTTCCTGAGGCAGAGACGTCCGATTCAAGTTCTTCCCAAGGTGGAGACGACCAATGCAGCTCCTCCAGTAGTGGAGACGTCCAATTCAGCTCTTCCCGAGGCGGAGACGACCGATGCAGCTCTTCCAGTAGTGGAGACGACCGATGCAGCTCCCCCAGTAGTGGAGAAGACCGATGCAGCTCTTCCTGAGGCGGAGATGACCGATTCAGCTCTTCCTGAGGCGGAGACGACCAATGCAGCTCTTCCTGAGGCGGAGACGACCGATGCAGCTCCTCCAGTAGTGGAGACGACCGATGCAGCTCTTCCAGTAGTGGAGACGACCGATGCAGCTCTTCCAGTAGTGGAGACAACCGATTCAGCTCTTCTCGAGGCGGAGACGACTGATGCAGCTCTTCTCGAGGCGAAGACGACCGATTTAGCTCCTCCAGTAGTGGAGACGTCCGATTGAGCTCTTCCTGAGGCGGAGACGTCCGATTCAAGTTCTTCCCAAGGTGGAGATGACCGATTCAGCTCCTCCAGTAGTGGAGATGTCCGATTCAGCTCTTCCCGAGGCGGAGACGACCGATGCAGCTCATCCAGTAGTGGAGACGACCGATGCAGCTCTTCCTGAGGCGGAGATGTCCGATTCAGCTCTTCCCAAGGCGGAGACGACCAATGCAGCTCGTCCAGTAGTGGAGACGACCGATTCAGCACTTCCTGAGGCGGAAACGACAGATGCAGCTCCTCCAGTAGTGGAGATGACCGATGCAGCTCTTACTGAAGCGGAGACGACCGATGCAGCTCCTCTCAAGGTGGAGACGACCGATACAGCTCATCCAGTAGTGAAGACGACCGATTCAGCTCTTCCCGAGGTGGAGACGATTGATGCAGCTCTTCCCGAGGTGGAGACGACTGATGCAGCTCTTCCAGTAGTGGAGACGACCGATTCAGCTCTTCCCAAGGCGAAGATGACCGATGCAGCTCCTCCAGTAGTGGAGAAAACCGATGCAGTTCCTCCAGTAGTGGAGACGACCGATTCAGCTCTTCCTGAGGCGGAGACGACCAATGCAGCTCCTCCCAAGGTGGAGACGACCTATGCAGCTCCTCCAGTAGTGGAGACGACCGATTCAGCTCTTCCTGAGGCGGAGACGACCAATGCAGCTCCTCCCAAGGTGGAGACGACCTATGCAGCTCCTCCAGTAGTGGAGACGACCGATGCAGCTCCTCCCAAGGCGGAGACGGCCAATGCAGCTCCTCCAGTAGTGGAGACGACCGATTCAGCTCTTCCAGTAGTGGAGACGACCGATGCAGCTCTTCCTGAGGCGAAGATGTCCGATTCAGCTCTTCCCGAGGCGGAGACGACCGATGCAGCTCCTCCAGTAGTGGAGACAACCGATTCAGCTCTTCCAGTAGTGGAGACGACCGATGCAGCTCCTCCAGTAGTGGAGACGACCGATTCAGCTCTTCCAGTAGTGGAGACGACCGATTCAGCTCTTCTCGAAGCGGAGACGAAAGATGCAGCTCCTCCAGTAGTGGAGACGACCGATTCAGCTCCTCCAGTAGTGGAGACGACCGATGCAGCTCCTCCAGTAGTGGAGACGACCGATTCAGCTCTTCCAGTAGTGGAGACGACCAATTCAGCTCTTTCCAAGGTGGAGACGATCGATGCAGCTCCTCCAGTAGTGGAGACGACCGATTCAGCTCTTCTCGAAGCGGAGACGACAGATGCAGCTCCTCCAGTAGGGGAGACGACCGATTCAGCTCTTCCTGAGGTGGAGACGACCGATGTAGCTCCTCCAGTAGTGGAGACGACCGATTCAGCTCTTCCAGTAGTGGAGACGACCGATGCAGCTCTTCCTGAGGTGGAGACGACCGATGCAGCTCCTCCAGTAGTGGAGACAACCGATGCAGCTCTTCCTGAGGTGGAGACGACCGATGTAGCTCCTCCAGTAGTGGAGACGACCGATGCAGCTCTTCCTGAGGTGGAGACGACCGATGTAGCTCCTCCAGTAGTGGAGACGACCGATGCAGCTCTTCCTGAGGTGGAGACAACTGATTCAGCTCTTCCAGTAGTGGAGACGACCGATGCAGCTCTTCCAGTAGTGGAGACGACCGATTCAGCTCTTCCAGTAGTGGAGACGACCGATTCAACTCTTCCAGTAGTGGAGACGACCGATGCAGCTCTTCCTGAGGTGGAGACGACCGATGCAGCTCCTCCAGTAGTGGAGACAACCGATTCAGCTCTTCCTGAGGTGGAGACGACCGATTCAGCTCTTCCAGTAGTGGAGACGACCGATTAAGCTCTTCCAGTAGTGGAGACGACCGATTCAGCTCTTCCAGTAGTGGAGACGACCGATTCAACTCTTCCAGTAGTGGAGACGACCGATGCAGCTCTTCCTGAGGTGGAGACGACCGATGCAGCTCCTCCAGTAGTGGAGACGACCGATTCAGCTCTTCCTGAGGTGGAGACGACCGATGCAGCTCCTCCAGTAGTGGAGACGACCGATGATAGATGCACTTTTATGATGGATAGATGCACTTTTTTGAGCTTCAAACTGATGATACAATTCACTGCCATTATAAAGCTCAGAAGCGTCAGGGTGCTTATTAATATAACTCCGATTGTCATATACACCTATGATGACTTGAGGGTTAACTAGATGTACTGCATGGCGGTACAAAATATGACCGCCGCTCAGGCCTGCACTGGCTTTCCACAAAAATAAATGACGTGGAGCAATTTGGCTGTATTGCGTGTTTATGTATATAAGTTGTATATTTTAAAAGACTGTCTGGAGTATTCCTGTGGATCATGGATAATTTAGAGTTTTGTAATTATTTGCCATTACTATTTAAGTTTTATATCAAAAGTCATTAGTTTAGACACTTAACATCCATAATGTGAAAACGTCACATCCTTAACAGTGGTTTTCCCTACATAATGTATTACAAAAATGAGTTTCAAAAACACACTTATTGTGTTCAAGCAAGTCTTTTTCATGCTACATCGGCAGTTTGTTTAATAATTCACAGACAATTTCTACAAACCTCTACCAAACGATTGAGGTGCCTGTTGATGGTAAAAGTCAGTTATCTGACTTTGGCAGGCACGTGCACACATAGACATCAAAGGGGGCTTGAGCACCTGCCCTTTTTATTCCTGGAGAGAAAGTGCCCTTTTTTCTGGGGTGCTTTTTTTTTTTTTTTTTTTTTTTTTTTTGAAAAATAATATATATTCCTGTTTGCGTACAGCTTCGCTGTCAAACAAATATATTTATTGAAGAATAGTGTATAAATATCAGGTCAGGAGTTCTGAAGCGCTCCCTCTCTCTCTCTCCCAATTAAAACCCGATTGTATTGCTTCCGCTAAAGAAAATAGTACGCTCCGTCTCTACGGTTAGAGTCCATAGCAACGCTCTGTTTTTCATGGCAACGGTCTGTTAAGCCTTGGTTATACTTTCACCTGGCTAGGCCTAGTCTCCGCAGACTGCGCGCGCACCTCCGCAAACGGACGAGGCGTTTATACTTGACGCGCTCGCCGGTGTACTATTCTTTGAAACGATAGGGGGCGACTCAAGTAATTATCCTCTAAACCATCAGGAATCAGCGGTTAGAAGAAGAAGCTATACACGTGACAATGTTTATTTTAGTACACCACCACCAATACCACACTACAAAAAGAATCGTGTTAACCCCAGTAGGCTAAACCCTGAGATTATTACTAGTGATAATAAAACAAAATATATGGATATGAGAATGTGTATACATAAATAAATTAACAATCTCTTACATATTTTCTAATTTCACTAAACATTTCATTAAGTTTCGTGAACATTTTTATTAAACATGGACCTTTATGTTCATTAAAAATACTTTTTATGCTATTGTATGCTCATTTCTAAATGTAAGCAACTAATTTAGAAGTGCAAACTAGTGTGGTGAGAAGTGCCAGTGTGGTGAGAAGTTCGAGCTCGGCCAGATTCGGCTCAAAGTCGTTCATCTTCGGATGCGGCGCCGCGCGCGTTGTTACAAAAAATGTCGCGCAAACCGCCAGGCGAAATTGGGTCTTGCGAACCCAACGCGCACGACCGCCCACACCGCAATGACGTCATTTTTGCCGCGCGCACCCTCGCGCTCGTGCGGACGCGTCAAGTATAAACCAGGCTTTAAGCCCAATTTATACTTCTGCGTCGAACTTACACCGTAGCTGCGTATGTAGCACGCGTACCCTTCGGCGTACCCTGACGTGCACCTCTCCAAAAATGTAACAACGCGTCAACTCTACGCGGACGCAAGCGCTGTGATTGGTCTGTTAGGACCGCTCCCTCGGGGTTTCAAATGCTCCCCCTGCGCGCGTCAACGCGGACAACGACGCAGAAGTATAAATGAAATCCAACGCGTTGCCTACAGCGTAGAGGCTCCGACGTAGGTCCGACGCAGAAGTATAAAGGCCTCATTATACTTCTGCGTAGGACCTACGCCGGAGCCTATACGCCGTAGGCAACGTGTTGGTTTTAATTTATACTTCTGAGTCGTTGTCCGCGTTGACGCGCGCAGGGGAAGCATGTGAAACCCCGAGGGAGGGGTTCTGGCAGACCAATCACAGCGGTTGTGTCCGCGTAGAATTGACGCGTTGTTACATTTTTGGAGAGGTGCACGTTAGGGTACGCCGTAGGGTACGCGCGCTACACACAGCCTACGACGTAGCTACGACGGCAGTTCGACGCAGAAGTATAAAACAGGCTTAAATCAGCCTTTATACTCCGCACAGCGGTCTGTTATCAAGAAATAACAGACCGCATTCTACATTGGAATTCAACCAAGCCATGTAAAAAAATAAGTTAGTAATAATAAAATAAGCATATATCACCACCAGGTGATATGCTTTAGTTATTTTGTTTATCCTATTTACCTGCATTGCCCTGTCAATTAGATGCAAATGTGCGCATTTTAACTAGTTGACGCCTAATTTGCATACAGAACGCCCCCAATGACTTAATTACATCTAGGGCCCTATCTTGCACCCAGCGCAACTGACTTTGTACACCGACGCATGTATCATTCCTATTTTGCACCCGCGCAAAGCGTGCTTTTCCCTCCACAGAAGCACGTCGCTAAACTAGGGAATGAACTTGTGCTCCCTGGGCGGTTCAGCGCAAAGAGGAGGCGTGTTCCAGCGCAAACGTTCCTTCATGCTATTTTGCAGGTTTAGAAAACAATTGCGCCACTAACCAGGAAAAAATAGTCAGTGGAGCGTTGCGCATGTTATTCATAAGCTATTTTAAGGGTGCATGTTATTCATAAGCTATTTTAAGGGCGCATGCTTGGCCATAATCAATGTAGCGTGTGCACAACGCGAATGCACTTTGATTCTCTCATCTACACAGAAGCAGCAGTTTTCATTTTTGCAAATCATACATTATTACGATAGATAGATAGATAGATAGATAGATAGATAGATAGATAGATAGATAGATGGATAGATAGATAGATAGATAGACAATTTATTATAAAAGCATACATCTAGCTTACACATTTACCCAAATTATCATAGGCCTACGCCTTTTTAACCGAAGTTAATTTGGGTGTGTTTCTCCATCCCCAATGTCACTTCTCTCTCTTTTACGGCCGTGACGAGAGCGTTGCTCTGCTCGGCTGTGAACGCTCCTGGCAAATCCGCCGTTACAATAGGAATCCGCTTTAGAACAAGCGCGCCTGCTCTTAAAGGGAATGTGAGATGACGCTCTGATTGGTTTATTTCACGTTATGCCCAAACCGCACCTATGAATAATGAAGCGACTTCAGACCAACCCATTTTAGATTTGCGCCTGGCGCAAGAGTCATTTATCCCGCCGGGAAAATAGCAACAGCGCCAAGACCCGCCCACAAAGTTACTTGCGCTTTGCGCTTTGACTCTTGCGTTTCAGATCGTTAAAATAGGGCCCCAAGAGTCTTTCCCCGTGGATTTAGAAATCTAAATTGGTGAATTTAGAAGAAATCTATAGATGCAAACAGATGGAGGATACACTCTAAAAAATGTAGTAAATCTGAGTAACTGCATCTGGTACATTAATAAATAAAACTGAGTAGAAATAAGTTAACATTAAACATTAAAAATAACAATATTTATAAATTAACTTTTTATTTATATAAGTTAATAAAGTTAAATATTTCTGTAATATTTACTAAGCCACAGAATATTTTTAAGAGTGTAGTAGGTTTAATACAAACTCCATCTAAATGTGGATTTTGAAGGTTTTATTTGATGAAACAGTCCTCCCTGCTCCTCAAATGTGAAACTAAGTCCATGTCAGTCACCATCAGTTATTGTGTATGTGTCTGTGTGTGTACATGCATAGCAATAATAATATTAATGTATTTGATTAAAACATTAAGGCAATTCAGTTTTCTGATGCTTGGTTGTGTGAAGCTAAAAAGTTATTTTGCTTGTGAAACAAAAAGTATTTAAACAATTAATAAATATATACTTGAAAGTAGCATAGAAAATGTTTTCAAAACATGCACATTGTGGAATGGTTTCCTTTGCTGCTCTATAAACCTAGTGAATACTAAGGAGACCATGGTTTCTGTGTGAACTGATTATTTTGTAGACATCTTTTGAAAATGAAACAATTGTGTGAGTTTGAGGAAGATAAAATTAATTAACTTTTTAAATGAATTTTTTAAAAAGGAAGTTAGAGTTGCGTTAATATATATATACTTTTTTGTTTAAAAAAAGAAAAAAATACGTAATTATGAGAAGTGCCCTTTATTTCACTTGAGCCCCTGCCCCTCAAAATGTCTGTGCACGTCCCTGGACTTTGGCATGGGTTTGTTGTGTTTTACTGAAATAAAAAACATTTTTTCCCCAAAAAAGTGGTTTTATCTTGTAGCCCTGGTCCCAGAGTTTTAAAAAAACAATGTTAACAAAATTAAACTCATTCCCACTGTACCTAGTAGAACACTTAAGTAAATGTCCCATTGAAATTAATGGGATTTTATGGATTTAGGTGAAGAAAATGTACACATAATACATTTTGGTCTGTACCATGAAGAGAAAACTGATTCAACTATATAAACTATATATTTTCTGAAAGCGTAGACTCTCAGGATGTGATCTAACATGGCATGAAACATGTCCCACCCACCTCATTAGTATACTGCCCAAGCATAACACATTGGGTATTGGTAAATCGGGTATATGGCTGATACCTAAAAAAAGTAGTAGTATGTGCATGTCTGTCTGTGTGTGTGTGTATGTGTGTGTGTGTGTGTGTGTGTGTGTGTGTGTGTGTGTGTGTGCGTGTATGTATGCGTGTGTACATGTGTGTGTGTGTGTGTGTGTGTGTCTGTGCATGTGGATTTGTATGTGTGTGTATGGGTGTGTGTCTGTGCGTGTGGATGTCAGTGTGTGTGCATGCTTGCGTTTGTTTGTATTCCTGCATGTGTGTGTGTGTGACAGTATCCTCCTAAACCAGCAACCCTTCGCTCAACAGCACCATCTACAGGCCGATGAGTGTACAGTCACTAAATGTGCACATAAATGAATTTATTTTATACCCCCCCATGGATGAAATTCTACGAAACTTAGCATACCCCCAGATGATGTCAAGTTAATCATACACATGAAATATGGTGCAGTTCTGAACATCTCAACTGAAGATCGGGCGATTAAAGCAGAATAATATTGCATTTTCATTTTTTATGGGAAGGGGCGCAAATCACAAATGAGTGATTATGGGCTAGGTTGATGTGGGCCCTTAAGAGCAACATACTATAAAAATTTCTTCATCCTCGGTGCCACGGTTCAGGTAGTTATTTAGGAAAAACTGCATTTTTTTGGATTTGGGGGGGCCCAGCGCGGGGGGGGGGGGGCGTGGCCCCTGGGGACCAAATGAAATTTTTCTGTAAAAGTCTAGTGGGGCTACATGCCCACCAAATTTCATGTTCCCCGGTGTTTCGGTGCCCCTGGTATCGTTGACGAAAAAATTCAGTAGATGACGAAAAAAAAAAAACTTTGACAATCCCTATATGACCGCTTTCGCTAGCTATGCTAGCGGCGGTCATAATAAATCATGGGCTAATTTTCATTTTAATGTGAACTACTCCTTTAATGTGTAGCCAGTAATTTTTTTTTTTTTTTTTTTTTTTACAAAATGGCACAAAGTTACTCTCCAGGTCAAAAATGAATGGCCTACAACAAAATAGCTTATAAATCACTCAAATATGTCTTATTTTATCACCAAATATTGGATTAAATCTTTTTGTCAACTTATTTTCTTTCAGTTAAGACAGGTTTTTTATTGGAGATGACCGATGCAGCTTAAGTATCCAGGCCACAGCCAGCATGATGTTCCACGACGGAGTTGCAGGAGGGAGGAATCATGGTGGAGGCCCTGGAGATGTAACCAAGTGATGTGAGTTTCTGCAACAGAGCTGGAAGCGGTGGAGAACCATATGGAGCTGAGGAGACAGAGCCAGTGCGACACCACAGGATCAGAGGGCAAAGGTAGAACTGACGGCTAATGGGAGCGAGGCGGAGGTAGGGACCCTGAAGACCGCAGTGGAGCCGGAGTGACCAAGCACAATGGCATAGCCGGAGGGAAGTCAGGGCCGGGTGGAGCCGAAGGGATGGAGGGCAGAGACGCAGCCCAGAAGCCAGAAATCCTATGGAGGAAACAGGGTGATGCCTGACCAAGGGGGAGACGAAGGGACGAGGGAGCTTGGCGGAGCTGGTGGGATGACGGGCCACGGTGGAGACGAGGGAGCATGGAGCCAAGGCGGAACTGATGGGTCGGATGGCCGAGGTGCAATTTGGGGCTTGGTGGCTGGAGGCAGAGACAGGGGATCCTCACGCAAGATGGAGCTGGGGACTGGAAGGCCCAAGGCATATCCACACCATCAGATGACACAGACAGAGGATGAGCTGAGGGACAGACAGAAATCAGCGGTGGCAGGGCTAGGGAACTGGCTGGCTTCGGTAGAGAAGGTGGGAGAGGGAGGCCGGGGGGTAACTCTGGAAACACTGGAGAGGCAGGAGACTTGAAGCTGGGCAGGACCTGCGGAAACAGGAGATCCAGGGGTATATCCTCCTCAAATACAAATAAAAATAAAAATCGATATAATTACATAAATACCCATAGTCAACTGAACTAAAGCTAATGGCCTCTGAAAGAACTGCCACTTATTAACACGGTTAACACGGTATTTCCAGTTTTTCTCTCCCATCTCCTCTGGATATGAATTGCTTTCTCAGAAGTATTTTTAATCTATATCTAATCTATATGATTTCCAGAGGCCAGGCAATACTTGTCCACAGTCGCGGGGATGCCCTCCTCTCCATGCCCTCAAACTCCACAAGTACTCCCTCTGGGACGGGCATCGTTGCCGACTCGCACACCTGGTCAGACGTGCTGTTGGACTCAGGCAGCAGGGCAGAATCTGGCTCAGTTGAGTTTGCTGGCACGTTATCCGCGGCAGGCTCAGGCTCTGCCTCTGTGTTTGAATCTGGCTGTAGCTCCGTCTGGTGGAGTGAGGCTGACTGGGCACTGGATCCGGTGGAGTGAGGCTGGTGGGCTCTGCGGGGCAGATGGTAAAAACAGATTCATTATTCCCAGCACCCACTCCACAAATGCGGCAACATCTCCCTGAGGGCCATTCACTGGGAGATGTGCCTTGGACCGCTAGTCGATTGGCATGCCATATCTAGAAAGTGTTGGGTGTGTTCTTCTAGTGATCGGCCCCCTTGCTCAAAGCAGAGCAATTGGACAGCTGGCAGGTCCATGTCACCCTTGTACTGTGTTGAAAACCTGATAACACTTGTGTGGTTCCCGGTCAAAAATGACCGACCTGCAAAAAATGTCTTATAAATCTCTCGTTATGTTACCTTATTACCAAATATTGGATTCAATCTTTTTGTCAGCTTGTTTTCTTTCAGTTAAGACAGGTTTTGTATTTATTTTTGTAACTGATTTATCGTAGGCCTCACTGATTTGAGGATAAAGGTCATTTCTGTGAAAAAGAAAGCCTGTAATACTCAAAATAGTTTGTTTGTGCACATGAACAGTGTGTGTGTGTGTGTGTGTGTGTGTGTGTGTGTGTGTGTGTGTGTGTGTGCGCGGATGCACGAGTATGCATGTATCCACACATGCAAAGGTCCGAGGCCTTTATTTTTGCAAGCCCACATGATCAAATGTGAACATGAACATGATGAACACTAAGATTTTCGACTCCCCCATTCATTTTCAATGGGCAGTCGTGTTTGACCAATATAAGCTCAGTCAGACCAATCACAACAGACTGACCAATCAGGACAGAGCAGACGAGACCAGAGTAGGCATGTGGAAAGTTTAGAGAGTAAAAATTAAAGTGTTTTTGACCGTTAATGCATGTAAACCTGTTGCAGGAGACTCTAAAACATTTATTCAGTTTTGTCAAACAGAACATATGCTTCTTGTTTTCTGTGAGCTACTGGAGACCCAGAATGAGACTGTACCGCTAAAAGGAGAAAAACAAACCACTGGAACGATTGCTGTATTAAATATTAGTTTAAAAATGAGTTAGTTGTGTTAATTTGTTGTCTTGTCAATCAGTTGTTGAAACCTCAGTTGGACCTTTGTCAACACTGGTTATATATGTTTAATATTAAAAAGGAGGGTAAGAATTAAGGAATTTAGGAACTGGATTGTTAATAATAACCCTAACCCAGGGAAAACATTTTAAAGAATGTATTTTTTCACTTAGTTCACCATTATTACAAAGACTTTACACTGTTGTTAAATGGATCAAATTAAAATGGAATGCTTTTTATTGCATCTGATGGAGTTAACAAAAAATAAGTTATTAACTGAATAAATGATTATTTTTTTATTTTAGAAAAAAACATTTTCATAAAAACCTATTCCCTTATATGGTTTATTAGCTGAGAGCTTTGTCTGTAATTATATCAATTTATAATAAAATATTATTAAATAGCATTGTCCCTTGTCTCAGGAATCAGTGATGCAGTTACAGTAGGCTATATACAGTAGTGTGTGTTCCTCGTCTGTGTGCTGGAATAGCCCCTTCCCTCGCTGTCTCCACCCCCTCCGTGTCTCTGCCCACTCCGTCATGGACTGACCTAGACTCTTCATCATCATCATCCTCATCCTCATCGCGAACAATAGAGGACCGCGGAGGCCCTGCGCTGCTCTCTCAGGATTACCGCAGAAATATAACGATGATCGAAAGCGTCGAACGGACACCACACGACTGAAGAACGGAATACACACAGCATCGCTTATATCTGAACAGTTTGGTGAAAGATGGCGAACGACTCGCCCGCTAAGAGCCTGGTGGACATAGACCTCGCCTCTCTGCGCGTGAGTGCTCTCCTCTCACACACACTCGGTCTCCGACAGGCCTCATGCATCAGTTGTTTCAGCGAAATCGAGACCTGTGTTTAACTCTAATGCTCGACCTGTGTTTAACTCTAATGCTCATTGTTACAGTGTTGCCCTTTGTTCGGCGCGCGGTGTTCTCGCGTAAAGCGATAATAACGGCAGCGGAGCGACACGCTCTTGAGCTCAGCGGCTCTGCCACACACATTCATATGTGTAATCATCATAAAGTTTCTCTTATTAACCGATGTGGTGGTCATTTGTGTGATTTCAGGACCCTGCTGGCATTTTTGAGCTGGTGGAAGTGGTCGGCAATGGCACCTATGGACAAGTATACAAGGTCGGTCTCGGTTAATTCTTACAATATTTACATTGATCTTTACAGGACATTCGAAACCGCTCGATCGCTGTTTTACATGAGTATAAAATGAATGTTAAAGACGAGTTTTCTCATGTCAGCCCTGATGGGTGTGATCTGCTGCGCATGCGCATGCGCACTCAATGCGACAAACATGACATTGATTATAAACTAGCTTTGAAGCAGCAGAACGCCAGTGTTTCACTCAGTTCATAATGAGTCCTGATATGAAGAAGAACAGCTCTTGATCTGTGCATCAGCGCGATATTGCTGTACTGATACTGTATCTGCCATGTGTGATGAAAGAAAAACTGCCACTTATTCCAGCATTGCTATTCTGCCCCATTATTTGATTGATTTCTTTGTTTAAAAAACTGGTATAGTTAATATCAGGATGCCATTCCCATCACATGCAATTTTCCCTAGGGATGCACAACATTATCAGGTGATGAAGGCTTAAACGTTGATTATGGGCATGAAAGATGGATATTGTTGTTCAGAATAACTTACCTCTGCTTTTTTTGAACAGTATGCTCCTGTTTGTGAATGATTTAGAGTATGATATACACTTTAACTTAAGATTAGGAATATCATTAGGTTAATAATGCAGTGCTGTTAGTGCTAGTCCACCCCAAAATGAAAAATGTGTAATTTACTCGCTCTCATGTCGTTCCAAACCCATACGACTCTCCTTCATCTTCGACACACAATAAATTATGTTTTGAATGAAACCTTTGAGATTTTTGTCTCCATAAAAGTCCATGCAACCAAAATCTTCAAGATAGTACTTTTGGGCCTGGTTTCACAGACAGGTTTAGATTAAGCCAGGATTAGGCCTTTTTAATTAGGACACTTAAGTAGCTTATATAAACGTGCCTTAGAAAAACACATTACTGGTGTGAATCTGAAGACAATGGCAGTGACATATGTAGAAGACCCAGCTCTCTGCATGTGTTGTAAGATTCCCCTCTCTGTTACACACATTTTATTGGACTGTCCTGGGTATAACACAAGTAGAACGCTCTTTTATGAAGTTACTTCACTTAACGACTTTTTTAGTAAGATTATGTCTCAAAAGGTTTAGGATTTTTTATCAGATGTTAATTAAAAAAAATAATTATAATATGACTTGTGTTTGTTTGCTTGGTTTCATTGTATTTATATTTTTGTAATTTAATTTTTGCCATGAAAATAGCCTTAGATGCTGACATGGCATTAAAGCAGCACTCAGTAGCTTCGGGATTTCTTCGCTGTATTCTCGCTTTTTGCTCGCAGGTTTCTCTCTAGAGCTCCCCCCACAGCTTCGGAATAGATATTTGACAACACTGTTGTAAAAACTCGTTGGTGATTCTCAGACACCAGAGGCTATAGATCAACGACATCAAAGCAGATGGGACATTCTTTAAAACGTCTTCTTCATTCGAGTTCATACAGCGTGAGGGAGCGCAATAATGACAGCATTTTAGCAGATTTCTTTTGGCCGTAAAGCAATTGTTTACATCGCGAGACCTGATATCACGCGAGACTTCCTGCCGCGGCTGCCGGCGGCCCGCCGGCTCAAAGTTGCAAGTGCGTATTTTCCGCTCACGGGCACCAGGGGGGTGCGAAACGACCACCATTCAACCCAAAATAAGTAATATAACCATTCCAATGACTCCGAAGCTGTTCAGTTAAGGTAAAAAAGTTACTTAGTTCACCTTTAAATAAAACAATCTATCTATCTATCTATCTATCTATCTATCTATCTATCTATCTATCTATCTATCTGACATATTTAAGATATGCTTTCAGTGAAAACAGCTCAAGTGTGTATTTTAGTCTGGGACTAGACTCAAGTCTCGTCTGTGAAACCCGGCGATAGACATGAATGTAAAATAAATCCTTATGAATGGAGTGGTTTTATCCACGTCTTCTGAAGAGACACAATCACTTGATATAAAAATATATATCATTTAGACTGTTAACCACATAAAAACATTGATCAGCACATAAATGGAGCTCATCCAGTGATAAACAAGCTCAAATGAGCTGCGTTAGATTGCTGAAGTTTTTAAAAGAAACCCTATTATTTGACATGAAGAAAAAGATCATATATAATCAGTCCGTCCCTACAGAAGAGTGTGTTCTCCCAGAGAAGAGTGTGTTCTCCCAGAGAAGAGTGTGTTCTCCCACAGAAGAGTGTGTTCTCCCACAGAAGAGTGTGTTCTCCCAGAGAAGAGTGTGTTCTCCCAGAGAAGAGTGTGTTCTCCCAGAGAAGAGTGTGTTCTCCCAGAGAAGAGTGTGTTCTCCCAGAGAAGAGTGTGTTCTCCCACAGAAGAGTGTGTTCTCCCAGAGAAGAGTGTGTTCTCCCAGAGAAGAGTGTGTTCTCC
This sequence comes from Scardinius erythrophthalmus, assembly GCF_964197995.2. Taxonomy (NCBI): domain Eukaryota; kingdom Metazoa; phylum Chordata; class Actinopteri; order Cypriniformes; family Leuciscidae; genus Scardinius; species Scardinius erythrophthalmus. The sequence goes on from NC_138226.1 coordinate 50,530,356, forward strand.
CAGAGAAGAGTGTGTTCTCCCACTGAAGAGTGTGTTCTCCCACAGAAGAGTGTGTTCTCCCAGAGAAGAGTGTGTTCTCCCAGAGAAGAGTGTGTTCTCCCAGAGAAGAGTGTGTTCTCCCACAGAAGAGTGTGTTCTCCCACAGAAGAGTGTGTTCTCCCACAGAAGAGTGTGTTCTCCCAGAGAAGAGTGTGTTCTCCCAGAGAAGAGTGTGTTCTCCCACAGAAGAGTGTGTTCTCCCACAGAAGAGTGTGTTCTCCCACAGAAGAGTGTGTTCTCCCACAGAAGAGTGTGTTCTCCCACAGAAGAGTGTGTTCTCCCAGAGAAGAGTGTGTTCTCCCACAGAAGAGTGTGTTCTCACACTGAAGAGTGTGTTCTCCCAGAGAAGAGTGTGTTCTCCCACTGAAGAGTGTGTTCTCCCACTGAAGAGTGTGTTCTCCCAGAGAAGAGTGTGTTCTCCCAGAGAAGAGTGTGTTCTCCCGCAGAAGAGTGTGTTCTCCCACAGAAGAGTGTGTTCTCCCACAGAAGAGTGTGTTCTCCCACAGAAGAGTGTGTTCTCCCAGAGAAGAGTGTGTTCTCCCACAGAAGAGTGTGTTCTCCCACAGAAGAGTGTGTTCTCCCACAGAAGAGTGTGTTCTCCCACAGAAGAGTGTGTTCTCCCACAGAAGAGTGTGTTCTCCCACAGAAGAGTGTGTTCTCCCGCAGAAGAGTGTGTTCTCCCGCAGAAGAGTGTGTTCTCCCACTGAAGAGTGTGTTCTCCCACTGGAGTGTGTTCTCCCAGAGAAGAGTGTGTTCTCCCGCAGAAGAGTGTGTTCTCCCGCAGAAGAGTGTGTTCTCCCAGAGAAGAGTGTGTGTTCTCCCAGAGAAGAGTGTGTGTTCTCCCGCAGAAGAGTGTGTTCTCCCACAGAAGAGTGTGTTCTCCCAGAGAAGAGTGTGTGTTCTCCCACTGAAGAGTGTGTTCTCCCACAGAAGAGTGTGTTCTCCCACAGAAGAGTGTGTTCTCCCACAGAAGAGTGTGTTCTCCCGCAGAAGAGTGTGTTCTCCCGCAGAAGAGTGTGTTCTCCCAGAGAAGAGTGTGTTCTCCCACAGAAGAGTGTGTTCTCCCACAGAAGAGTGTGTTCTCCCAGAGAAGAGTGTGTTCTCCCACAGAAGAGTGTGTTCTCCCAGAGAAGAGTGTGTTCTCCCAGAGAAGAGTGTGTTCTCCCAGAGAAGAGTGTGTTCTCCCAGAGAAGAGTGTGTTCTCCCAGAGAAGAGTGTGTTCTCCCAGAGAAGAGTGTGTTCTCCCAGAGAAGAGTGTGTTCTCCCAGAGAAGAGTGTGTTCTCCCACAGAAGAGTGTGTTCTCCCACTGAAGAGTGTGTTCTCCCGCAGAAGAGTGTGTTCTCCCACAGAAGAGTGTGTTCTCCCACAGAAGAGTGTGTTCTCCCACAGAAGAGTGTGTTCTCCCACTGAAGAGTGTGTTCTCCCGCAGAAGAGTGTGTTCTCCCGCAGAAGAGTGTGTTCTCCCACTGAAGAGTGTGTTCTCCCACTGAAGAGTGTGTTCTCCCACTGAAGAGTGTGTTCTCCCAGAGAAGAGTGTGTTCTCCCGCAGGAGAGTGTGTTCTCCCGTAGATGAGTGTGTGTTCTCCCACAGAAGAGTGTGTTCTCCCAGAGAAGAGTGTGTTCTCCCACAGAAGAGTGTGTTCTCCCGCAGAAGAGTGTGTTCTCCCACAGAAGAGTGTGTTCTCCCGCAGAAGAGTGTGTTCTCCCGTAGATGAGTGTGTGTTCTCCCACTGAATAGTGTGTTCTCCCACAGAAGAGTGTGTTCTCCCACTGAAGAGTGTGTTCTCCCAGAGAAGAGTGTGTTCTCCCAGAGAAGAGTGTGTTCTCCCAGAGAAGAGTGTGTTCTCCCGCAGAAGAGTGTGTTCTCCCGTAGATGAGTGTGTGTTCTCCCACAGAAGAGTGTGTTCTCCCAGAGAAGAGTGTGTTCTCCCACAGAAGAGTGTGTTCTCCCACAGAAGAGTGTGTTCTCCCGCAGAAGAGTGTGTTCTCCCACAGAAGAGTGTGTTCTCCCACAGAAGAGTGTGTTCTCCCGCAGAAGAGTGTGTTCTCCCGCAGAAGAGTGTGTTCTCCCGCAGAAGAGTGTGTTCTCCCAGAGAAGAGTGTGTTCTCCCGCAGAAGAGTGTGTTCTCCCGTAGATGAGTGTGTGTTCTCCCACAGAAGAGTGTGTTCTCCCAAAGAAGAGTGTGTTCTCCCGCAGAAGAGTGTGTTCTCCCGCAGAAGAGTGTGTTCTCCCGCAGAAGAGTGTGTTCTCCCGCAGAAGAGTGTGTTCTCCCGCAGAAGAGTGTGTTCTCCCGCAGAAGAGTGTGTTCTCCCGCAGAAGAGTGTGTTCTCCCGTAGATGAGTGTGTGTTCTCCCACAGAAGAGTGTGTTCTCCCAGAGAAGAGTGTGTTCTCCCAGAGAAGAGTGTGTTCTCCCACAGAAGAGTGTGTTCTCCCACAGAAGAGTGTGTTCTCCCAGAGAAGAGTGTGTTCTCCCAGAGAAGAGTGTGTTCTCCCACTGAAGAGTGTGTTCTCCCACAGAAGAGTGTGTTCTCCCACAGAAGAGTGTGTTCTCCCACAGAAGAGTGTGTTCTCCCACAGAAGAGTGTGTTCTCCCACAGAAGAGTGTGTTCTCCCACAGAAGAGTGTGTTCTCCCACAGAAGAGTGTGTTCTCCCAGAGAAGAGTGTGTTCTCCCAGAGAAGAGTGTGTTCTCCCGCAGAAGAGTGTGTTCTCCCAGAGAAGAGTGTGTTCTCCCAGAGAAGAGTGTGTTCTCCCAGAGAAGAGTGTGTTCTCCCAGAGAAGAGTGTGTTCTCCCAGAGAAGAGTGTGTTCTCCCAGAGAAGAGTGTGTTCTCCCGCAGAAGAGTGTGTTCTCCCGCAGAAGAGTGTGTTCTCCCAGAGAAGAGTGTGTTCTCCCAGAGAAGAGTGTGTTCTCCCACAGAAGAGTGTGTTCTCCCACAGAAGAGTGTGTTCTCCCACAGAAGAGTGTGTTCTCCCACAGAAGAGTGTGTTCTCCCAGAGAAGAGTGTGTTCTCCCAGAGAAGAGTGTGTTCTCCCACAGAAGAGTGTGTTCTCCCACAGAAGAGTGTGTTCTCCCACAGAAGAGTGTGTTCTCCCAGAGAAGAGTGTGTTCTCCCAGAGAAGAGTGTGTTCTCCCACAGAAGAGTGTGTTCTCCCAGAGAAGAGTGTGTTCTCCCAGAGAAGAGTGTGTTCTCCCAGAGAAGAGTGTGTTCTCCCAGAGAAGAGTGTGTTCTCCCAGAGAAGAGTGTGTTCTCCCAGAGAAGAGTGTGTTCTCCCAGAGAAGAGTGTGTTCTCCCAGAGAAGAGTGTGTTCTCCCACAGAAGAGTGTGTTCTCCCACAGAAGAGTGTGTTCTCCCAGAGAAGAGTGTGTTCTCCCACAGAAGAGTGTGTTCTCCCACAGAAGAGTGTGTTCTCCCAGAGAAGAGTGTGTTCTCCCACAGAAGAGTGTGTTCTCCCACAGAAGAGTGTGTTCTCCCACAGAAGAGTGTGTTCTCCCACTGAAGAGTGTGTTCTCCCAGAGAAGAGTGTGTTCTCCCAGAGAAGAGTGTGTTTTTGCTACAGCAGAATGTTTGTTTGTCTGAAGGATTATATTGCTCATTGCACATAACAGGAGGATGTTGGTTAGAAGTCTATTATTTTATGCTAGAGATTCAGAATATGCTGAAGTGTGTATTCATCTGCAGGTTTGCTGCTAGCACAGGCACACATTTATTTTCCTGTTGGCTCTTTGCCATGTTGGGACATATTACAGTTGACTTGCCAAATCACTTCCATTTGTTTTATTAATAAAAGATATTGGAAGTAACTTCTTTGTGGGTCATTATAAATACTTTGCTTTAAAAGTACCAAGTCATCACATGTGTGGATAACCGTTTTATCATCGCGACGCAGCCTCTGGATCGTGATTGCCTCGGATCGTGAGATTCCCACCGCTAATGTGATCATCAGTTATATTCAGTGATCATCAAGCTAGTGTACTAGGGTTAGTGTACTGTACACTATTCTGTGTGTCATGAGTTTGTGAAAGTGTGTAGCAATACTGTTTTAAACCGTACACAGAATTGTCCCTGACTTCATTATCCAGATGTTTAATTCAGCGAGCGACCCCAGCTATCATCTCTGAAATACATCATTATACGAGTGAAAATAAGTGTGTGTAACGCCCTGATGCCCATCAGATGGTGGTAGTCGTGGCTTCGTTGAATCGACACACTGCAGGAATGGAGTGTGTTGCATAGGAAGGGCTTTAGCACCGCAACACACACGTGTGAACTTTAAAACAGTAAATCTGAATAATTCTGGGTTAAACTGAGTGAATTAGAGGTGTAACGGTTCTCGGTAAAGCATCGAACTGTACCGTTCTCCGCGCACGGTTCGACACACACTCGCGGTTCGACACACATCTGATGACGCATCTATAATCTGATTTGTTGAAAATTACAACGTTTAAAACAGACAGTTCCACTACGTCTTGTGCTTGAATGGACAAATTCACACAAAAACTGTCATCATGTCCGTCTCGATGAGTATCCTAGCAGACACCGTCTGTTATGCCTTAAGTGAACTTGTACAGTCGAGAAAGACAACACATGTGTACAATACCAGTGTAGTGAATATGTGCGTTACATCTTAAAGGGACAGCAGCCTAGTATCCCTGCTGTTTGTGTTTCTAATGTTAATCGAACTATAAACGACAAGGAAATCACTCACAGCTCTGGATTGAATAGCTTTTAACTTTAATAAGGAGTAATCTTTAATTTATACAGTCAAATATGTAATGTTATTTTACATTTGATTACTTTATTCAGTTTCTGTGCCTGGAAACAAATGTTAGACCTACCTGAAAAACCTGTTTATTTTATTAGTATCTTTGCTCTACTGTAATTATTTGTTCTTATTTTCTTTATTTTTATTCTTTGTTCCCTGAACACAGCACATACCAAACCGTACCGAAACCGTGACCCTAAAACCGTGATACAAACCGAACCGTGAGTGATCCTAATGAAGCGCGCTGCCACCAAATGGGGACTTCTCCGGGACAAACAGCATGTATTCTGGGATATTTCAAAATGCATACTGTATGTCTTATTTAGCCAGAAATAGCTCATGACTGTCCAACTTAAGCTTCTGTAATCTAAAGAAATAACACAGTGTTGAAATATGAGCAGCAGATTGTGGAGACGACACCATTCCAGTCGTTTCCACACTTCCACCCATTGACATTAATCACTAAAACACCGGCTGAATGAGTAATAGATCCACAAAGATCAACAGCTCAAATCAATCATTGAAGAGATGTTTCTGTCAGACTGTTATTGGACATACAGCAGGGTCTGAAATTAACGGGGCAATAAAACAACGACCTTAAGGCTTCATGATTTAAAGTGTTGATTGTGGCATTACATTTACTGTAAATTTGCTCATGTTGCATCAGATTTATTTTTATGCGTGGTTTGCAGCGTTAAGCATTAACCAATCACACGCTTCTGTTGAGCTCATGAATGCAGGGGCCAATCAGAGGGTTTGTGATTCGTCACCGTGGAGAATCATTAGTGGCTGAGTTCTCCCAGTGTAGAGCTCTTCAGTGACTATAACGGTGACAGTGACTATAATTTTTATAGCGCTTTATAAAATACAGATTTTTTTCAAAGCGGCTTGACCGAGATAATCAGGAAAATAATCATTCAGTGAAGCGAACAGAGTTCAATTCTGCGGTAAAGCAGCTTCTGAAATGAAGATATTGTCATTGTTCAGCATCAGTTCAGTTATACAGCAGTTCTGGAGAAAACAGTGATGTCATCATCGGCTCAGTTAGTGTCTCCAACTAATGAAGCCAGAGGCGACAGTGACGAACACAAACTCCATCAGTGACAGAATGGAGGAAAACCCTTGAGAGAAACCAGACTCAGTCGCTCAGTTCTCCTCTGGCCAGCGACAAACACTGTGTGTGTGTGTGTGTGTGTGTGTGTAGTGTGAGTGGTGTGTCCTTTAGGACCCAGCTTGAGTGAATCAGCGCCAGTGGATCTCTGTTTCTCGTTCAGTGTTTAAAGGAAGTGTGTTTGAACATTTTACCCAACTTGAGCTTCTAAAAGGCTAAATAACTGTTAATCTGTCACTTATTTTTTATCATCACTGAAACCACATGTGGAGCTGGTCAGAAACACATGTGACCACATCATGTGACTGTGCTGAAGCCCCGCCCATAACATGTGGTCTTTCTGGGTGTGTTGTCAAACACCGGATCGAGCTTCACCAACCCTCTACACACTCCCTGGCAATACAATCGGCATTCGCTTGAACGTTTCTTTAGTTATTCACTGATATACTATTTTATTTGATATCTTATCTTTGTAAAATGGCACAGCTTTTTAAACTTCTCCGTGGGAGCCGCAGGTCTCTCGCTATTATCTCTCGCTCCTGCTTCACACTGGACTGACACACACACACACACACACACACACACACACACACACACACTGGACTGACACACACACACACACACACACACACACACACACACTGGACTGACACACACACACACACACACACACACACACACACTGGACTGACACACACACACACACACACACACACTGGACTGACACACACACACACACACACACACACACACTGGACTGACACACACACTGACACACACACACACACACACACACTGGACTGACACACACACACACACACACACACACACACACACATACACATTGATATGAATATTGTGGGACGATGAATATACAGGACGAGGCCGGTGGCGTGATTGATAATGAGCGATTCTCGTATCTCTCACGGAGGAGCGGAAGCGTAAAGGAGGAGCGACGACAGTGAAGAGGGAGACAGGACCAGGCCTGGATTTATGTTGTGTTTTATTATACGTGACAGCAGTCGTCCATGAGGAGCTGCCGTCTTTTACTTTAGTTTTGTTGTTTGGTTATTTTACATTATAAAAGTCTTTGAATGTTTGCCGGTTCCCACCTCCTTCTTCCCACAACGTCTACCTTTGCTACAAATATTTTCTAGCAATCTGTTAGTCTGCATGTACATTGCACATATCTATTTTCACATGCCATATTTTTGTCCCTTACTATAATAGTTTTCACTGTCAATATCGAGAGTGAATCCTGCATTTATATGTCGATGTCACACACACTTACCAGAACCTTCAGTGTGTCATTGGCCATCGGTCCTTTTAGCTGTATGAAAAACAGTACTTTTATTCAATGGATTATTGGCTATATAGCCTTGAAAGCATGAAAGATTGCTCACTTTACAATCACTAAAGCTGTCACTCATCTCAGTTTGTGATCTCACAACGCTCCATCTAAACCTATAAAGTTGTCTCCACAAACACACACACACACACACACACACACACACACACACACACACACACACACACACACACACACACACACACACACACACACACACACACACACACAGCATAATGAATCTCATATTCATTGAGCTTATTGCGGGGGGGATCTGGTCAAGACTGAACTTACAGAGCAGAAGAGTGTGTGTGTGTGTGTTGGGGGGGGTGGGGTGTGTGTGTGAGCTTTAGCTGGATCTGGTCAAGACTGAACTTACAGAGCAGAAGAGTGTGTGTGTGTGTGTGTGTGTTGGGGGGGTGGGGTGTGTGTGAGAGCTTTAGCTGGATCTGGTCAAGACTGAACTTACAGAGCAGAAGAGTGTGTGTGTGTGTGTGGGGTGGGGGGGATCTTTAGCTTTAGCTGGATCTGGTCAAGACTGAACTTACAGAGCAGAAGAGTGTGTGTGTGTGTGGGGTGGGGGGATCTTTAGCTTTAGCTGGATCTGGTCAAGACTGAACTTAAAGAGCAGAAGAGAATGTGTGTGTGTGTGTGTGTGTGTGTGTTACATCTTACATCTTATACCTTATGATGGGTTAGGGTTAGATGATTACGTTTCATGAACTTTCTGAAGCAGTTCAATGACTCTACAGGTCGAGTACCAGGGATTGATGGTCTGCCAGCACAATTTTACAAACATTTCTGGAGTATTTTAGGCAGAGACTTTTATGAAGTAATTTGTGAATGTTTTGAAAGAGGAACACTTCCAACTAGTTGTCAAAGAGCTGTGCTATCCCTACTTCCAAAAAAAGGAGATCTGGGATTGTTGAAAAATTGGAGACCAGTATCTTTAATGTGTTTAGATTATAAAATAATATCTAAATGTTTAGTCAATTGGCTTAATAATTATTTACATGTTGTGGTGAAGAAGGAACAAACATATTGTATTCCAGGTCATATAATTATGGATAATTTGTTTTTAATAAGAGATGTTATTGATATTTCGACTGATAATAATTGGTATATTGGGTTTTTATCTATTGATCAGGAAAAAGCCTTTGAACGTGTTGCGCAGGCATATCTTTTTAAGGTTTTAGAAGCTTTTGGGTTTGGAAAAAAATGATTTCCTGGATAAAGTTGTTGTATAATAAGACCTCTGTAATGATCAAGATTGGAGGTGGTTTGAGTAGCCCAGTATTTGTTAAAAGAGGCATTAGACAGGGATGTCCTCTTTCAGGACAGCTCTATAGCCTAGTTATTGAACCTCTTTTATGTAATTTAAGAAATAAGTTGAAAGTTTATTTTTGTTTCAGAACAGTTAGAATGTTCTGTATTTGCATATGCAGATGATGTAACTGTTTTTGTAAAAGGGCAGGGAGATATTCCAACACTATGTAAGAGCTTAGCCCTGTTTGAAAAAGCTTCTTCTGCAAAAGTAAACTGGGGAAAAAGTGAGGGGTTTATTATGGGTGAATGGAGAAATGGTGGGATACCTCACATTCCAGGAGGCTTGAAGTGGGGAACAGAAGGTACTAAAATGAAAAGAGTTTTCTTGGGTTCAGAGAATTATAAAAAGAAGAACTGAGAAGGTATGCTGGATAAGGTGTTAACCAAGTTGTCTAAATGGAAATGGCTATTACCTGAGCTATCCTACAGGGGTAGAGTCTTGGTCATAAGTAATCTGGCTGCTTCTACATTATGGCACAAGCTAAATGTGCTAGGCCTTGTCGACGTCAGAAGTCGGATTAATACATTTCGATTGCAAGCATTACAGAGACTGTTATATGCGGAGTAGACTGAGTGGAGCTATGTCATGTGCTCAGTTGAGGAGGACATCAAGTCTTGGATATGACAAGCAATTGTTTTTAATCAGAACAAATGAACTGGACTTGAGCAATTCGACTCCTTTCTATCACTCCATGCTACGAGCGTGGAATATGACGTTTTCTGTAAGCAGAGGGATTGAACAACCACAAGACTGGATTTTGAGGGAACCTTTGTTTCACAATCCATTAATTCAGACAAAATGTTTGTCCTCAGAAAGTTTGAGAAACCGTCTGATTAGAGCTGGATGTACCAAAGTGGAGAATCTCAGAGATGCCAAAGGGTGGAAAACGGCAGAATCTCTTCAGAAGGATACAGGATGAACTCTTTACGTCTCGTGGGTCAGTTGCTGAAGGAAGTGCATGCAGCTTTACCTGGAGTCTGCAGAGAAGCCCTAGACCTTCAGCAAGAGCAGGAGAGGGAGAACGACTGCAAGTCTCCACCGATATCAGTGTCTCCTGCAGAACAGGAGGAGCACCAAGAGGAGCAGCTTTACCTGGAGTCTGCAGAGAAGCCCTAGACCTTCAGCAAGAGCAGGAGAGGGGGAACGACTGCAAGTCTCCACCGATATCAGTGTCTCCTGCAGAACAGGAGGAGCACCAAGAGGAGCAGCTTTACCTGGAGTCTGCAGAGAAGCCCTAGACCTTCAGCAAGAGCAGGAGAGGGAGAACGACTGCAAGTCTCCACCGATATCAGTGTCTCCTGCAGAACAGGAGGAGCACCAAGAGGAGCAGCTTTACCTGGAGTCTGCAGAGAAGCCCTAGACCTTCAGCAAGAGCAGGAGAGGGAGAACGACTGCAAGTCTCCACCGATATCAGTGTCTCCTGCAGAACAGGAGGAGCACCAAGAGGAGCAGCTTTACCTGGAGTCTGCAGAGAAGCCCTAGACCTTCAGCAAGAGCAGGAGAGGGAGAACGACTGCAAGTCTCCACCGATATCAGTGTCTCCTGCAGAACAGGAGGAGCACCAAGAGGAGCAGCTTTACCTGGAGTCTGCAGAGAAGCCCTAGACCTTCAGCAAGAGCAGGAGAGGTAGAACGACTGCAAGTCTCCACCGATATCAGTGTCTCCTGCAGAACAGGAGGAGCACCAAGAGGAGCAGCTTTACCTGGAGTCTGCAGAGAAGCCCTAGACCTTCAGCAAGAGCAGGAGAGGGAGAACGACTGCAAGTCTCCACCGATATCAGTGTCTCCTGCAGAACAGGAGGAGCACCAAGAGGAGCAGCTTTACCTGGAGTCTGCAGAGAAGCCCTAGACCTTCAGCAAGAGCAGGAGAGGGGGAACGACTGCAAGTCTCCACCGATATCAGTGTCTCCTGCAGAACAGGAGGAGCACCAAGAGGAGCAGCTTTACCTGGAGTCTGCAGAGAAGCCCTAGACCTTCAGCAAGAGCAGGAGAGGGAGAACGACTGCAAGTCTCCACCGATATCAGTGTCTCCTGCAGAACAGGAGGAGCACCAAGAGGAGCAGCTTTACCTGGAGTCTGCAGAGAAGCCCTAGACCTTCAGCAAGAGCAGGAGAGGGAGAACGACTGCAAGTCTCCACCGATATCAGTGTCTCCTGCAGAACAGGAGGAGCACCAAGAGGAGCAGCTTTACCTGGAGTCTGCAGAGAAGCTCTAGACCAGGGCTGCATCTAACGATTATTTTTGTTGTCGATTAATCTAATGATTATTTCTTCGATTAGTCGACTAATCTAACGATTATTTTTTCGATTAATCTAATGATTATTTTTGGGATTAGTTGATTTATCCATTGGAAAACTTTCCAATAAATAAGTACAACAATATATCAGCTGTATTTTGAAGAGGGTAGTGCATCTTGTCATCTTTGTCATTTTATTATGAAATATGCGAACAGGAAGCATTTTAAACTTTATTTTTAACTAATGATACTATTTCATAAAATGTAAGATACAGTCACAGGCCTATTTAGGAAAGGTGTTTACTATAGTCTGTTATTAATTACCGTAGTGGGAGTATGATTTACTCAATTAACTTGTCCATTAACTTGTCCGAAAATGCACTTGTGTTTATCTGCAAAAAGGTTCACATACACTAGATTGCAGCCTAGGCTACTGTTAATGTAAATATAGCGTTAGTCGTTTGTTTTTAAAGTCCACATTAGAGACCTGCACGGGAAGGATTTCTCCCTTAATAATTCCTAAAAAGCTGACATCTCAGTTCATCGCAATCTCACAAATCTCTGTTATTATAAATTAAACTGGGTGCACAATGAATCTTTCATAATATCTACACTTTGTTTGCTATAATCAATGATTTGCCAGTATGCAGAATTCAGCACTGAACAAAAAGTCCATTTTGAGCGGTGAGGGGATTCTATTTTAAATGCATCTGATTAGCGTTCATTGTTCAACGCTGCAAACATGTTATAAATAGATATAGACTCTGGCCTGTAAATCGTTTCTATTTTGTTTTAGTTGTTCTTGTTGCTTTTGTGCAACAGATGAATGACAATTTATTCGTTTTTAGATGTTCAATTTTGCGGGAGTCCCGCGAATCGTTTTATTCTCTCGCAACCAGCACACACACGAGTGCATTACCGCCCGCGCCCGCACTCAGCCATCAGATCTATGTTCCCGCGCCGCACTCTGTTGCGTTGGGTCCCGCGGGAGTGCAGGTCTCACACCTTTCTGTTCGGCCGTAGTTTAAAGTATTCCCATACTTTGGATGATCGTGGTCTGTCATTTTCACCATGAGCGGGAGCAAAAGCCGCCATTACTCGATATTTAAACGTAAATAATGAATGTGACGCGTCAACGCATTTCATGCGTGTCGACGTATTTTCATAGTCGACGTAATCAATGACGCGTCGTTGCGGCCCTACTATAGACCTTCAGCAAGAGCAGGAGAGGGGGAAAGACTGCAAGTCTCCACCGATATCAGTGTCTCCTGCAGAACAGGAGGAGCACCAAGAGGAAAGGGGCACAATGTTGACTTTTAAAACACCTGAATTGGGGAGTTTTCAGGACATCAGTAAAAAAGCTTTATATTCTGTGTGTGTCAAAATGTCCCATTGGCATGTTTGAAAAAAGTCAAAACTTGGAGGTGGTCAGAAATATTCGGGCCAGACTTCAGGGGTGTAATGATTAGTTCACTGAGGGCAAGCTTGTTGAGAACCCAAGTGCAGTTTATTTACCAAACGTGATCAAACATAAAACAAAGGTATGACATGGCATGAACTCAAAACATAACCGTGGACATGACGCTTACCAGAGGTTACACAAACAGTACTTGACAAGGACACAAGGCAAACATGAGGGCTTAAATACACAAGGACTAATGACTAGACAGGGACACCTGTGAACAATGAACCAATGACAACATGACACATCAGACAAGGGATCACATGACTAGAACAGGAAACATGACAAAGCCATGAGACCAGGGGCACGTTCAAGTTCAAAACGGTGCGCAACGTTTTGCCACGGTTTCCGGTTGAACGTCATGTTTCCTGGAAACGGCATGCACCGGTGTGCAACGGGGTTTGAGATGCGTTTTCTCTTGTTTGGTGGGTGTGTCAGAACTGCAGTCCAATCAGCAGCAACATGTATATAAAGCACGCGTATTAAAGTGAACTCGCACAATGGGTTCAAGGAAAGTAATTTACAAATGTGTTCGATGCAGCTCGGTATACGCAACAACTGAGGATATTAGAAGACATGTTTGTCGTAAGTTTTATTGTAAAACATAGAGGATATTAACATAATGTAGTTGTTTATATTTTTAGCGTCATTGCAAGTGTATGACATTTGGTAGAAATAAACAATGGTAATCAAGTGCTTTTCCTAAAAATGAGAAAGAAAATACAGGGTATTAAAACAGTATGAACTACAAATAAAGTCAGTATGTGAGGCTAAATAGATGTGTTTTAGTCTGAATTAGGTAAGATCTGTGCTTCAGTTTCAGCAGTCCCTTCACTCGATTGGGATGTTCTCTTGTGTTATGGGCGGCAAGTGCAGTAACTGTAACATCGGGCATATTTTGTAGTATTAAACACATATTTATACCGACTTCATCAGGCTCCGAAAATTCTGCTGGAGATCTCTGTACAAGCCTCCTGTAGAGAAACGTACAGCAGATTTACAGTGGAGACTAATGCCTGTGGATCACTGTGGATCATTTGTTCATTTATTGTGAGAGATTAGGAGGTCTTTTTGATATTATAAAAAGTTGGTTTGACGGTTTTGGTATGAATTTTTCTCAAGGTTTTATTAGTACAACTTCCAGGAATGGAAAAAGTTGTGTTTATTAAACTGTTTGTTAGGATCAGCAAAGATAGCAATATGGAAAACTAGGAAGTATAAAATATTAGATACTGGATCAGTTGATGTAGAGATGGGACTGAAAGGGTTGGTTGCTGCTCGTATTAAAATTGAATTTTCATATTTTAAAATGTTATTAATGTATTAGAATTTTCAATTATTTGGGCTATGGAAAGAGTTTTTTGTGAAGTTGGAGATGATCAAGTGCTAATTTTAAAGGGCCTGTATTATGCTATTTTAAAGCCTCCTAATGTTGTTTTGGAGTCTCCTACAACATGTTTACATGCATCAAAGGTCAAACAACTGTTTAATTTCCTCATAATATACATTTGCACATCACCAGATTTTCAATGATTCTCAAAAGACTCGTCAGATGAAGACGTCTCTCTAAATCCCGCATTTCCGTGATATTCTCTGCTGTGATTGGCCAGACAGCTCAGTCTGCTGTGATTGGCCAGACAGATCAGTCTGCTGTGATTGGCCAGACAGCTCAGTCTGCTGTGATTGGCCAGACAGCTCAGTCTGCTGTACAAGCAACATAACTTACCAGTTTTGGAAATTATGTTTTGAATTTATTGCACCAGTGTGTTAGACTATGTTGTAGTGTGTGTGATTTTGAGGGCTTGTGTGTCCTGTCTGAGGGCAAGGTTTGGTTTTTCAGCAAGAGTGAATGGTTTTGAGTGTAGAGCTTCATTTTGACCTGAAAATAGGATGTTTGGGGAATTGGGTGAGACGTTATGGATTTGTGTTTACAGTTTTGAGAATACGAGGCATAGTTTCAAGAAATGTGTTTAAGCAATCGAGAAAAACTGTAATAGACACAGTTATAGGTAATCATGGCCCACAGCTGATCAGCAGAAGTATTTCAGTAAGACAGTGATAACGTGAGTTAGCCAGTTAGCAGGAGACTTACACAATATAAAACTCAAACCTAAGTATTTTGAACACCATCTTTAAGAGCAAGCGGTTTGCTAATCCTGCATTGAACTCTGAGAATTGAGAAGCAGTCGTCAGTGAAATAAAGGGAACACAGCAAAAGTTTAGGATCACACTGCTGTGATACCGTGGTGAAGATGAACTTTAACCTCTGATTCTCCACATGCTCGTCCTTGGGCAGTGAAAACACTGGCTTTACCTTCACATTACAGAGCACAGCGTCTCCTGGACATGATGCTCTCCAGTGTCCACAGGATCAGCTGCTGGTTTGAGGTTCGAGTTCTCCCTGGTGTCTCAAGCGCAATAAGTGGGCGGGCAATATGCTAATGTGTTGTCTTGACGTCACAACGAAACGGCTTATGACTCGTTTGAAAACGATTAATTTCATCGACTCAGAGTTGACTCTTACTTTTGAAAGACAATAACTTTATATACGGTGCACTTTCAGATTTAAAACTTTGCAGGATGTTTTCATTCACTCAGAGCTGTGTTACACACTAAATGAAAGGTCATTTAAAAAAATCCATAATAGGGGCCCTTTCAATTTTTAAAGTAGATATATTTTTTTCTTTTTAATGGTTTAATTGTTTATTTTTGTTAATTTAGGGTTCTGTATTGTAGTGTAATATTGATGAAATATTTGTAATATAATAAAGTTTTGTTAAGATATTTTAAAGAATGTTCGTAACCCAACAGTGACTTCCATTGGATGTGCAAAAAAGACATTTCTCGAAATAAAGGCTATTTTTGTGTGTGTGTCCTACAGAAGGAAAGTCGTTGAGGTTTGGAGTGACACAAGAGGTAATAAGTGCCAGAATGATGATTTTTGGGTGAACGATCCCTTTAAATGCAGTTCAGCATTCCAGCACTAATGGTGTCTGTATGTTTTCTCAGATAAAGTAAGTTTTGAAGGTTTGCTTCATCATTTGTTCACGTCAGTATATATATGACATGCTGTCAGAGTGAATGTTCAGCCAGCAGAAACAATGGATTCTTGTGTGGCCGTTGATATCAGGAATGAACATCTGCCCTCCCACAAAACCCTTGTGTTTTCTTTTCTTCAGTGCGTGTCGATTGTTTTTCTTTGCGTGGGCCAATGAGACGCCAGCTTTGCGTGTCACATGACCGGAGCCGCCTCAGACACGCATCAGAGCTTCTGGTGTCGCTGACACACTGAAACCTGTGAGATAACCACACGCACACGTTTGCCCAGTGTGAGTCTGAGGTTCATCATGTTGTGGACCTGCTCTCCCTCGCCGCACAGTACATGGTTATTTGATACTCTTTAGGAGGAGAGCTTGTTTAAAGTGGCTGGAGTTAAGAAATTCCTTAAATTTTATATCACTTCACAAATCTTTTTGATCATAAAGGAATATGATGTGATCTGTGCACGTGCATGCGTGTTTCCATCGCATAAATACAGATTTGTTCATTTATTATCATATGATTGCCAAGCCCCAGAGAACTCTGAGCATGTGACCTCAGCGCGCGTCTCTGATTGGCTGAGGGAGTGTGTAACCAGGCAGACTCATGCTCATGTTCACACACACACACACACACACATGCACTCAAACACAACTCTGACACGTTCAGTGGAGAAGCTCTAATGAGTGTGTGAGAAAACCATCTTCTCTGATTATCCTGGTCATCCTCATGTCTCAATCTCTTCTGGCTAGCTCTGTTATTCAGTGCTAATATTTATTCCAGGGGTTTGAACCATCATGCAGAAGTTTCTCTAAGAGAATGTGGCTGTTGGTTTCTGCCGAGGGACGTGTCTCGTGTGTCCATGCAGATTTAAAGAGCACTGAAAGATAGAGAAGCATCTCCCTGACCTCGAGGGCTGAGGGAATCTCTTACTCTCGCATGTTCACAAGAAACGGCATCAGGGTTTGAAATGAAGCTTTTCAATCATCGGCCATTTTGAGTTACTGGCCATTCAGGACTACTTCTAGCCAACACAAGAATATCACAATCAACCCTGATCATCAGAGCCACGGTTTAGATTTAAACGCATTTATCATTAGATCTGATTCTGAATCATTGAATGTTGTCTGCGACCCTTGTGCTCAAAGGTCAGTGTGCTGAAGCCTCTCCATGTTTACAACCAGCCCGTTCTCCGTCCAGGCATCGGTTATCCTAATCAAAGTCCTGTGCTGGGGATACAGTCCTCATGCCCTTTATGTCTGTATATTGAGGGTAAATGTTGCTGAAGGAAAGCATGACGGTTTGGTGTCTATAATCATGCAGTTTTTCACAGGTGAGGACGGGTTGAAAGTGTCTTCTTACTCTCTGTTCAAGTGAATGTTTAAGGGCTTTAAAAGGATCATCTTTGAGCAAAATTGAAGATATTTTTAATATTGTTTCATCATTTTTGTTCCTCCATTTGAAAGTACACGTAACTAAAATTGTCAAATTTCAAAGTTCATAAGGACAAAGTAATCGGTTTAATCAAGTCTTCTGAAGAGACACGATCACTTGATCTGATGAGCAGAGTTAATTTAGGCTTTATTGACACACAAACATTGATAAATGCACATCAGTTGTGGTAGATGGAAGCTTGTGTTCTCACGGCTGGCAGATGTTTTAAAGAAATACCTGATTGATAAACGTGTGGGGAAACTTTCAGAAAAGACAGAAAGCGAGCCGTATAACCTACACTAGGGTCAGAGCCTTTCCACCTTTCATAAGTCTCAGGAAACATTATAAAATATTTAAAAAATCCACTTCCTGACCCCTTTAAAAAGGTAGTGTAGACAACTGAAACTCTTTTCACATTCTAATAGCAATAATAGAAGTGGTCTAAATATATCTTCTGTGGAAGTCTCGGTCCGGTGGGATCTCATGCTTTCAAAGCTAGCTTGCTATTGCTAGCCTCTCCGAAATTGCCTATACCCCTCCTTAAATATATGAGAATGCAGATTTGACTAGAAAAACAGGAAATATGATTCAGTGCATAAACATTAGCAGTATTGGAGAAGTATGAAGAGTATGGAGCGAATTATGTGCCATAATTTAACAAACAAATCCAGCATTTTGCAAACAAACTCAATCTACTTCGCAAAGGAAAACTCGACTCGCAAACAAACTCAATCTACTTCGCAAAGGAAAACTCGTCTCGCAAACAAACAGAAAGCAATGTGCAAGCACAAAGGTCACAAATGCGTGCAGGCAGATTTTCTCACAAATGCAGTTGAGCAACTTCCTCTTCTAAAACAGTAGATGGCGCTAAACTATAGACTAATTTAGCGCTAGTCTCCCGGGAGAAGCACTGATTTGAAACTTGCCTTTGCCTACAGCTGAGGAAAAGGACCGGTGAACGGGTGTGTTTCTGTCTTATCTGATCTATAATTAACCTTTTTGAGGTTTTCTCTTGCCAAACGTTTATTGCATATCTAGACAGAAATCCACATTAGCACTTAGTAGCACTTCACTCTCTAGGATCGGGGAATCTGTAAGCTGAAAGCTCTGCCATCTTGTTGCTTTTTGTCATTTTTTTTCTGCATCGGACTCATGAGAAATTACTAAATTAGTGATTATGTCTACACTTGAACGAATCTATTTCTTTCGTTCTCCATAAATTAATGAGAACATTTAATTTAATTGAAAGGAGGCTCCCACTTATTTATTTTATTTAGTTGGAATTCAGTCAGCTTAACAGTTAATGTAATCAAATAATTAATGAAAAAAAAAATATATATATACAATTGTTTCTTATCTTGCCTGTGCCTATATATGCAGTGCCCAAATTATTATTTTGGATACACAAATGAAACCCGCCTCTCAATTAAATTAAATGTTCTCATTCATTTATGGAGAACGAAAGAAATAGATTTGTTCAGTGTAGACATAATCACTAATTTAGTAATTTCACATGAGTCCGATGCAGAAAAAAATGACAAAAAGCAACAAGATGGCAGAGCTTTCAGCTTACAGATTCCCCGATCCTAGAGAGAGTGAAGTGCTACTAGCCTATGTGCTAATGTGGATTTCTGTCTAGATATGCAATAAACGTTTGGCAAGAGAAAACCTCAAAAAGGTTAATTATAGATCAAATAAGACAGAAACACACCCGTTCACCGGTCATTTTCCTCAGCTGTAGGCAAAGGCAAGTTTCAAATCAGTGCTTCTCCCGGGAGACTAGCGCTAAATTAGCCTATAGTTTAGCGCCATCTACTGTTTTAGAAGAGGAAGTTGCTCAACTGCATTTGTGAGAAAATCTGCCTGGGCGCATTTGTGAGAAAATCTGCCTGGACGCATTTGTGAGAAAATCTGCCTGGACGCATTTGTGACCTTTGTGCTTGCACATTGCTTTCTGTTTGTTTGCGAGGCGAGATTTCCTTTGCAAAGCGGATCGAGTTTGTTTGCGAGTCGAGTTTTCCTTTGCGAAGTAGATTGAGTTTGTTTGCAAAATGCTGGATTTGTTTGTTAAATTATGGCACATAATTCGCTCCATAGAAGAGTTCCTGGTCCGATTGCCGATGACAGAATAACACGTCACAAACCGACACACACGGGGTCAGAAGAGCAAACATGAGTCTTATGAGGAAATATGAAATTTGCCTTCAGTTTTTTTGGTAACTCAATACTTTTGTTTAACAGGATTAGTTTTCAAAGATGAATTTCTATAGTGCTTTATACAATACAGATGGTTTTAAAGCAGCTTCATAGTAATAAACTGGAAAATAACTGTTAATGTTGTAAAAATTGATCTATTATGAAAACAATTTCGCCCGTAAAAGCAGCTGTCATTAAACTCAGTTCAGTTCAAGTTTTGGTTAACCTGATACTGCTCATTAAAGATAATAAAGGGAACAAAGTAATTACAGCCAAAACTTACAAAGCCAAATAGGCATTAAGATAATACAGATACAGATAATGTGCAGATAAGACCAGTTAGAACATTGACGATGGCTGTTTAATTAACAAGTCTGCACAATCCTGTCAAACTGCAAATTCTTTTAAAGTGTTTTTTTGTGTGTGTGTGTGTGTGTGTGTGTGTGTGTGTGTGTGTGTGTGTGTGTGTGTGTGTGTGTGTGTGTGTGTGAACTTTGTATCTGGAGCACTTCTTGCGCTGCTTTTTGTTTTTGCCTCTTCATGATGACTCGCTTAATCTAGTCCTACTTTGTAAGTCGCTTTGGATAAAAGCGTCTGCTAAATGACTAAATGTAAATGTAAATGTAAATGTGTGTGTGTGTGTGTGTTGATTTTCAGATATCCAGACATATACAATAACATAAACAAACAAACAAACAAACAAACAAACCCAAAGCGCTGAAACAACAACAATTAACACAGTCTACACACTTTTTCCACAGTCTAATCTCACAGATTGAGATCATAGATCATAAGATAGTTTCTCCAAAGGAAGAAAGGCCGATAACTAAGGTATCCAAATGGGAACCATGCAGACCACCTCAGTAGAATACATTTTTTACCCAGATTTAAAAGAATTATGAATAAAGAGAGGTATCTGCGTCAAAGTGTTCAGGTATATGGATCAGCAGATAAAAAGGGATGAAATGAACCGTTTACCAGGTATTTTTCAGAACAGCTGAATATGCCCTTGTGTCTCTTACATTTAAACAGAGAATAGAGCAACTAGAGAACATTCAATGGTCAAGTCAAGTCAAGTCATCTTCATTTATATAGTGCTTTTAACAATGTAGATTGTCCAAAGCAGCTTTACATTGATAATAGGAAATTAAAGTAAAGTGTTTTAGCTTTATAGCAGCTCTAGAATAAAGTTATTGTCCAGCTTAAGTTAGTTTGATTCACTTCTGTCGCAACAATCATTAGTTATTAACTTAGAGGCCGCTAACACGACACCGTTTTAACAGAAAACTCTTAAGTTCTTTCTGCGTAAACTTCAAAAACGCAAACCTGTGGAAACGCTGATGGCGCACACATGTGTATTACGAATTCAGTCTATAGGGATGTGTGTTTGAATATATATGTGCACAGTGTAGTCCTTCCCTACAAACCAACCCTCAACATACTACTTGTCTGGCCTTAAAATTAATAATACAGAATTTGTATCGCTTCCACGTAGCCACGCGAACCGGAATTATCCCGACAACGCTTTATCTGTAGAGAGGTGAAGGGAGGGAAGGAGGCCTTCACAGGGGAGAGCCTAGTGACACTTCAGGACTGCGCTGTCATCGGGTCCAGGCACAGGTCCTTCATCAGATCTAATCTATGCAGCCTAACATTGAATTATAGAAGTCTATAATGTATTATGTGAATGCTAGGTCAAAGAGATGTGTCTTTAGTCTAGCTTTGAACTGACAGAGTGTGTCTGCTTCCCGGACAATGGTAGGAAGACTGTTCCAGAGTTTTGGTGCTAAATAGGAAAAGGATCTACCGCCAGCAGTGGATTTTGATATTCTAGGTATTAGTAACTGGCCGGAATTTTGAGATCGCAATAGACGTGACTATAGACGGACTATAATGCGTTAAGAGCTCGCTCAAGCACTGCGGAGCTAAACCATTTAGTGCTTTGTAAGTAATCAGCAATATTTTAAAATGTATATGATGTTTAATAGGGAGCCAGTGCAGTGTTGACAGAACCGGGCTAATATGGTCATACTTCCTGGTTCTGGTAAGAACTCGAGCTGCTGCGTTTTGGACCAGCTGTAGTTTGTTTATTAAGCGTGCATGGCAACCACCCAGTAGAGCATTACAATAATCTAGCCTTGAGCTCATGAACACATGAACTAATTGCTCTGCATTTGTCAATTTGTCAATTTAGATATATTTTTAAGATGGAAAAATGCGGTTTTACAGATACTAGACACGTGACTTTCAAATGAAAGATTGGTATCAAAGAGCACACACACACGTATTCTAGGTTATTACGTGATAAAGTTTTTTGTCCAATAATTAGAATCTCTGTTTTTTCAGAATGTAGTAGTAGGAAATTACGAGTCATCCAATTTTTATATCAGCTATGCATTCTGCTAATTTAGTGAATTGGTAAGTTTCGTCTGGGCATGAAGAAATATACAGCTGAGTATCATCAGCATAACAGTGGAAGCTAATTCCATGTTTCCTAATGATATCTCTTAATGGTAGCATTGTAGCATGGCCACATAAGAGGAAGTTGTTAAATAAGGGTAGTGCCATTTAACTAAGTATGCTGTGGCATTTTAATGTATTACCTTGTATGCTTTCCTCTGTACACTGTTTATGCCTCACTATCGTGTATTGGGAACCTCCATATTGTTCACGCGAGATCTGGTCGTGACGTTTCGTCACGTGTGGTCCTGTCATGTAAACAGGAAATGACTATGAGTTTGGCCATAAAAGGAACCGGTATGCCGGTCGTCGGGAGAAGCGTCTTCTCATCCCCTAACCTGTCGGAGTGCATGAGGATTATTCTGTGAGGGTCTGTCCTGGAAGCGCCGGGTCGCCGTTCCTCCGTGGAGTATTTTAGTTGGCTCGCGGCCAGGATTACTTGATCGGAGGACAGAAGACAGTCATCACTTCATGGCAAATTAGTAATTGGTATACTGAACAGACAACGGGAACAGGCGGTCCTAATTATTTTGTAACTCGGCTGTATTGTACAGTGTGAGTGTTACAGCATGTACAGAGTGAACAGCAGCAGTCCTAGTACTGAGCCTTGTGGTACGCCATACTGAACTTGTGATCGATGAGACATCTCTTCATTTACTGCTACAAACTGATAACGGTCAGATAAGTATGATTTAAACCATGCTAGTGCAATTCCACTAATGCCAACAAATTTTTCGAGTCTATTTAAAATGGAGGTGAACGGTTGTAAAGGAAAACCTGTGAATTTTTTTTTTTTAAATGTATGTACACTTTGTAAAAATAGCATTACAAATCTTAGTCTGAGATCTCAGATGATTCCTTCAGATCCCGTTCCCACAGTGGCATCAGAGAATCAGAACACAGCAATAACACACACAACTGAAATAATCCCTTTGAGATATTCAGCTGAAATCATAAGTTTAAGCAGAGTTAAAAGAGACTCTGTTTGGTGTTTCAATAGATCAATTGGGAAAATGTTAAACTCTACTCTGAATTTGTTCAAATGACTTTAAGAATTCAGAAATCATGAAGCCTGAGAAATCAGACAAACCCTTGGAGCTCCAACAGACAGATTCTCCTGATCCGAGTCAGAAAATCAGGATTTAAAGCCAGGGGAGAGTGAGCACACATAACTTGAGGAATATTAAACGGTAAATGTATTATAAATAGTTGCATTATCAATGGGGGAATTGATGTGGTCTATATTGTTGCTCAACGGGAGGGACTCTCGTCTTCTGGGGTAACGAGAGATTCGAGGTCAATCCATAATCTCTGTTGCTTATTTATTCCAGATATGAGATGTGTGAGAATTAAATAATTTAAAAAGGCCTGGGTCAAATAACATGGAAGATTCTGAAACTGATCATTTAATCGAGGGAGAATATTAATTTTTATAACGTTGACTCTCCCAAGAAGGGAAGTCAGCAAACCGTTCCACTTTTTCAAATCAAAATTGTTTGAATTAGATGAGAATAACTGGTCTCAAATAAGTTATTCAAATCAGCAATGATGATAATCTCTACACATTGTCCCTGCCCACTGTGCCCACATCACCTGAGATCCAGTTTCCATTGGTTGAACTTCAGATGACGCTGTGTCATGATTGCCACGCGTCGATTGCTGAAGTCCTATAGCCAAAAAAGCATGTCTTGTCACTCCATGAGGATTTTCTCAGGATCTACGTTTCATGTTGTGTTTAGGCTCGTTGGAATCAAGACAACCTGCTCTAAATAAAGACGTGTGATTTGTTTTGGTTTACTAATGTTTAGCAAAGTTAAATAGAAAAATGTAACGCAAAAGCCTCATCTGTGTACTGTTGTCATGTGCATCGGCAGCGATCTGTCATACAAATACTTGGTCTAGTTGGGTCACAAACTGAAACAAATATGCTTTTTGTATTCTGCTAGTTGAGACCATTTCAACGATGTATGACACAAGATGATCTGTTATGAATGATGCTTTTAAAGATCACATTTTCAAGTAAAGCTGTATTTTTTTCCACTATGAAAATGGCACACATGCAATATTTCAGCAAATTTAAAAGCACTTGTTAAGAATTAGTTATTTTCTGTATTCACTGTAAAGCCAAGTTTCTAAGCTTTAAAATGACACTATTTGTCATTGATCAAGCAAGTGGTGGGGAAGTTACAGGACTCTGACTCTGGTGCCCCGTCGGCTGGTACCGGGCCGCTCTGGGTTTAAAAAAGAAAGCCCGGGTATTAAGACTATAGTGTAAATGATGTCTCTTACTGAAATATGTAGTAGTAAACCCATTAAAGATTTACGTTGTTTAATAATCCATATTGTTTCATACATTCTTTGGACAATGGGGGGTGCCATTATTTTAGGTATTATAGACTTCAGCTCCTACCAGAGAGGAGTTAGTGACTCTAATAGACTTCAGCTCCTACCAGAGAGGAGTTAGTGACTCTGATAGACTTCAGCTCCAACCAGAGAGGAGTTAGTGACTCTGATAGACTTCAGCTCCTACCAGAGAGGAGTTAGTGACTCTAATAGACTTCAGCTCCTACCAGAGAGGAGTTAGTGACTCTAATAGACTTCATAGACTTCAGCTCCAACCAGAGAGGAGTTAGTGACTCTAATAGACTTCATAGACTTCAGCTCCAACCAGAGAGGAGTTAGTGACTCTGATAGACTTCAGCTCCAACCAGAGAGGAGTTAGTGACACTGATAGACTTCAGCTCCTACCAGAGAGGAGTTAGTGACTCTAATAGACTTCAGCTCTTTCCAGAGAGGAGTTAGTGGCTCTGATAGACTTCATCTCCAACCAGAGAGGAGTTAGTGACTCTGATAGACTTCATCTCCAACCAGAGAGGAGTTAGTGACTCTGATAGACTTCATCTCCAACCAGAGAGGAGTTAGTGACTCTAATAGACTTCAGCTCCTACCAGAGAGGATTTAGTGACTCTGATAGACTTCAGCTCCTACCAGAGAGGAGTTAGTGACTCTGATAGACTTCAGCTCCTACCAGAGAGGAGTTAGTGACTCTGATAGACTTCAGCTCCTACCAGAGAGGAGTTAGTGGCTCTGATAGACTTCATCTCCAACCAGAGAGGAGTTAGTGACTCTGATAGACTTCATCTCCAACCAGAGAGGAGTTAGTGACTCTGACAGACTTCGGCTCCTACCAGAGAAGAGTTAGTGACTCTAATAGACTTCATAGACTTCAGCTCCAACCAGAGAGGAGTTAGTGACTCTAATAGACTTCAGCTCCAACCAGAGAGGAGTTAGTGACTCTAATAGACTTCACTAACAGAGAGGATTTAGTGACTCTAATAGACTTTAGATCCAACCAGAGAGGAGTTAGTGACTCTGATAGACTTCAGCTCCAACCAGAGAGGAGTTAGTGACTCTGATAGACTTCAGCTACAACCAGAGAGGAGTTAGTGACTGATAGACTTCAGCTCCAACCAGAGAGGAGTTAGTGACTCTGATAGACTTCAGCTCCTACCAGAGAGGAGTTAGTGACTCTGATAGACTTCAGCTCCTACCAGAGAGGAGTTAGTGACTCTAATAGACTTCATAGACTTCAGCTCCAACCAGAGAGGAGTTAGTGACTCTAATAGACTTCAGCTCCAACCAGAGAGGAGTTAGTGACTCTAATAGACTTCACTAACAGAGAGGAGTTAGTGACTCTAATAGACTTTAGATCCAACCAGAGAGGAGTTAGTGACTCTAATAGACTTCAGCTCCTACCAGAGAGGAGTTAGTGACTCTGATAGACTTCAGCTCCAACCAGAGAGGAGTTAGTGACTCTGATAGACTTCAGCTCCAACCAGAGAGGAGTTAGTGACTCTGATAGACTTCAGTTCCTACTAGAGAGGAGTTAGTGACTCTGATAGACTTCAGCTCCTACCAGAGAGGAGTTAGTGACTCTAATAGACTTCAGCTCCTACCAGAGAGGAGTTAGTGACTCTGATAGACTTCAGCTCCAATCAGAGAGGAGTTAGTGACTCTGATAGACTTCAGCTCCAACCGGAGAGGAGTTAGTGACTCTGATAGACTTCAGTTCCTACTAGAGAGGAGTTAGTGACTCTGATAGACTTCAGCTCCTACCAGAGAGGAGTTAGTGACTCTAATAGACTTCAGCTCCTACCAGAGAGGAGTTAGTGACTCTAATAGACTTCAGCTCCAACCAGAGAGGAGTTAGTGACTCTGATAGACTTCAGCTCCAACCAGAGAGGAGTTAGTGACTCTGATAGACTTCAGCTCCAACCAGAGAGGAGTTAGTGACTCTGATAGACTTCAGCTCCAACCAGAGAGTTTAGTTTAGTTTATTTGTTTACAGGGGCAATGCACATTAATAAACATAAATGTAAACGTGCCAGAATTAGCCCAAAAGGCTATTTTTCATCTGTAGACCCTTGACAGAATGTTAAAAAGTCACCCTAAAAACAGAGACAGAGCATCACACATATACAGTACACATTATATGAAAAAAAATAAAAAATAATAATAATAATAATTAATAATAATAATGATAATAATTAAAAAAAATTAACATGAGAGAAAGGAAAGAGAGAAGGATGGAAACAGAAGAGAGCAACATAGCGTAGAACAATTAGTACAAAGTCTATTGTCAAGAATACAATACTAATGTTGACAGTGCTGAGTTGTTAGTAACCATTTTTTAAGATGAGACTGAAAAGAGCCAAAAGCATGTAATCGTCTAATTGTTGATGGAACGGAGTTCCATTCTCTTGCAGCTCTGACCGAAAATACAGACTGGCTAAAGTTACTTCTTCTGAGAGGGATAATACAGTCCCCTCTTTCCCCACCCCTAGTAGATCGGTAAGCAGGTGTTCTAATATTCACAAACTCTTTTAGTGGTGAAGACAGGCTATGTATAGTTTTAAACAGCAGACAAATATGTACATATTTGATCAAGTTATCCCAGCTTAGCAAGTTGTGTTTTTTTAATATTGAGCAGTGATGAAACCGAACTGATTTCTTATCAAGAGTTTTTAGTGATTGTTTATACAAAGACTCTAGCGGTTTCAGAGTAGTAATACTAGCTTGCGACCAAGTAGTTAAACAGTAGGTAATATGCGAAATAATCATGGAATGCATATACATCAAGGCGGCGTCAGACGACATATAATCACGAATAAATCTAAAATTTGATCAATTAAATCTGACCCGGTTACAGACCTTTTTAACCTGTGCTTTAAATGAAAGTTTGGAATCAATCAGAATGCCAAGGTACTTATATTCAGATACAACTTGTAATCTTTCCCCTGATACAAATACATCTGGCACTATACTTAATTTCTTAGTTTTGTTGATAAACATACACACTGTTTTAGAAATGTTTAACTGTAAGCAGCATTGTTCTAACCAAGCCGCAACATGAGCCAGGGATTCTGTAAGTTCATTTGCAACTTGTGACACACTACTTCCGTGTACATAAATAACAGTGTCATCTGCATACATTTGAATGTTAGTGTTAGGACAGACAGTAGGAAGATCATTGATGTACAACGAGAAAAGCAAAGGACCCAGAATAGATCCTTGTGGAACACCAGTGGATATACTTAGAGGAGCTGACTTATAATTCTGTATACTAACATACTGTGTGCGACCTAACAAGTATGATTCGATCCATCTTAACGTATGTGGAGAAAAATTAAAACTTAATAATTTAGACAACAAAATTCTGTGGTTTACGGTGTCAAAGGCCTTCCTGAAGTCAAGAAACACAGCCCCGACAACCCCTCCTTTATCTAATAGAGACTTAACTTTTTCAGTGAAATAGCAATTTGCCATCTCGGTTGAATAGTTTGCTCTAAAGCCAAATTGCATTGGATGTAAAACAAAAGAACTATTATTCAAATAATTAGTGATTTGTGCAGCCATCAATTTCTCTGCAACCTTTGAGACTATAGGTAAAATACTAATAGGTCTGTAGTTACTAGCAGAGTGAGGAACACCACTTTTGAATATAGGCACAATAACAGACGACTTCCAAGCACATGGGAACATCCCCTGAGAAATAGAAAGGTTGATAATTTTAGTGATAGGATTAACTAACGACTCACTAAGCTCTTTAAGCATTACCACATCCATACCAAATATATCCTTTGCTCTGGATGGTTTAAGAGATGTAATTGTTCTTATGACGTCTAATTCAGAGACTGCCCTTAGAGTAAAGGCTTGTTCACCTGCATTAACTATACAAGTTTCTGTATACTCAGGGGAAAAACATTTCGTAATTGTGACTACTGAGTCAACAAAATAATGATTTAGTGCTTCGGCTACATCAGCTGGATTGTTAGTCAGCTTCCCGTTTACCATCAATTCAAGTGATGACCTATCTTTTCTTTTGTCACCTTTTAAGTAGCTCAACCTATTCCAGATTATTTTTGAATTACCTCTAGCCTCATTAATTATCCTCAGAAAAAAATCAGCCTTTGCTTTTCTCATCGACTTTACCACCTTGTTCCGTAACATAGCGAAATGTTGTCTATCATGAATAAGCTTTGATCTGTTTGCTGTTTTTAAAGCAAGATCTCGATTTTTCATTAATTTTAAGATATCTGGATTGATCCAAGGGACAGTATTTTTTTTACTTTTAGGATTAAGTTTACAACTGAAATCATTAATAGTGCTCTCTAATTTTTTGGAAAATATTTGACTGTCTTCGTCCTGATCTTTTCCGATTAATAAATCCTCCCATTCAATCTGGTGAACTGCCTTTCTAAAATCATCTAATTTACGTTTTGGAATGCCATAAGAGTCATATTTCCTTCTGAATGAATTGAATCTCTTGTTGGATAATTTTCTGGCCACTAAAATCAAATTGTGATCTGAAAGGCCTGTTAACATATTAAAAGTTTTTAAAATTCTCTCTGCTCGGTTACTAAAAATTAAATCAATTTGAGAACTTGTTGAATTAGTTATTCTTGTGGGCCCATTAATCATTTGCTTCAGATCAAAATGATCAGTTATCTGTTTGAGATTCTTTCTGACGGTTTTATCTTCCCAATTAATATTAAAGTCTCCCATTATAATAACTTCTTTGTTGAAATCACACTGCTTTAGTAATTGTTTCAAATTTTCATAAAAACTAATATTAGAAGATGGTGGACGATAAATTACAATTAATACAAAAGACATTTGTGGTGATAATATGAGGTTCAGACCAATACATTCCAAGCCCATACAATTTGC
Organism: Scardinius erythrophthalmus; assembly: GCF_964197995.2. Taxonomy (NCBI): domain Eukaryota; kingdom Metazoa; phylum Chordata; class Actinopteri; order Cypriniformes; family Leuciscidae; genus Scardinius; species Scardinius erythrophthalmus. The sequence continues at coordinate 50,559,004 of NC_138226.1, forward strand.
CCAGTCAATTTCATTACACTGGATGGTAGTTTTCACATAAATCATAACACCACCTCCCTTAGAACCAAGTCTATCTTTCCTGTACAATGTAAAACCAGGTACTTCTAAAGCTGCAGACGGAGAATTTTCATGAAGCCATGTCTCAGATAAACAAAGAAAATCTAGGTTAGAGTCTAGTAATAGATGATGAATTTGATCACTTTTTGATATTATACTTCGGATGTTAAAGTGCCCACCTAAGAGACCTTTTGGCTTGACTTTAGGATCCCAAATGGTTCTTGATTGATTTACTGTCTGAAAGAATCCCCATTTCTTATTTTTTAAAATACCTTGATTTACAACTTTACTTTTGACATTTTGCATAGACTTTGCAGACACTTGTAAAGTACCTAAACCGGAGTTAGCAGAAATGGAAGGTGACTCCAACGGAGCAGAATTCCCTTCATTCCCCAAAGGTCTTAAAATACACGATCTCGTCTGAAAGTTCGTGTCACTCCCGCTCGCCGCTCGAGAACCCAGTCCTACCTCAGACGCCAGCATTCCCACATGGACGTGCCGCGGAACGCCAACTGCGGCCGTGGTAACACCCGGCAACTCGGCCTCCTCTGCCGCGAAACTCCCCGCACCAACACCGCCGCCAGTATCCAGCAAGATAGAGCGAGGGAGGTTAGTGTGTTGAGCATATCCAGACGGCGACACACTGCAACCAAAAGTGCATACCTGAAGGATAGCTAGATCCGACATGGAATCCACTGGGCCAGTGTGACGCCGGTCCATGATAGTAGTGCCCAGCCGCTGGCCCTCCACCACCTCCCCGCTCGTCATGGCACTCCACACGGGCAAGACGCCGCCACCAGAACCCGGCGAACCAGAGCAAGGGAGGTTAGTTTGTTGTACATAACCAGGCAGCAACGTCCCGCGACCCAGAGTGCGTACCTGAGAGACACCCGAGTCCAACGTAAAATCCAATACATTGGCGTGGTGTGGACCGGGACAGGGATGAATATCTCCCGATAATAGTAAACAAATCATGATGATTAGGCCTAAAGCTTCACTTTGATGAAGTCTATGAAGTCTATTAGAGTCACTAACTCCTCTCTGGTAGGAGCTGAAGTCTATCAGTGTCACTAACTCCTCTCTGGTTGGAGCTGAAGTCTATCAGAGTCACTAACTCCTCTCTGGTTGGAGCTGAAGTCTATGAAGTCTATTAGAGTCACTAACTCCTCTCTGGTTGGAGCTGAAGTCTATGAAGTCTATTAGAGTCACTAACTCCTCTCTGGTTGGAGCTGAAGTCTATTAGAGTCACTAACTCGTCTCTGGTTGGAGCTAAAGTCTATCAGTGTCACTAACTCCTCTCTGGTAGAGGAGTTAGTGACTCTGATAGACTTCAGCTCCTACCAGAGAGGAGTTAGTGACACTGATAGACTTTAGCTCCAACCAGAGACGAGTTAGTGACTCTAATAGACTTCAGCTCCAACCAGAGAGGAGTTAGTGACTCTAATAGACTTCATAGACTTCAGCTCCAACCAGAGAGGAGTTAGTGACTCTAATAGACTTCATAGACTTCAGCTCCAACCAGAGAGGAGTTAGTGACTCTGATAGACTTCAGCTCCAACCAGAGAGGAGTTAGTGACACTGATAGACTTCAGCTCCTACCAGAGAGGAGTTAGTGACTCTAATAGACTTCATAGACTTCAGCTCCAACCAGAGAGGAGTTAGTGACTCTAATAGACTTCATAGACTTCAGCTCCAACCAGAGAGGAGTTAGTGACTCTGATAGACTTCAGCTCCTACCAGAGAGGAGTTAGTGACTCTAATAGACTTCAGCTCCAACCAAAGAGGAGTTAGTGACTCTGATAGACTTCAGCTCCAACCAGAGAGGAGTTAGTGACTCTGATAGACTTCATCTCCAACCAGAGAGGAGTTAGTGACTCTGATAGACTTCAGCTCCTACCAGAGAGGAGTTAGTGACTCTGATAGACTTCAGCTCCTACCAGAGAGGAGTTAGTGACTCTGATAGACTTCAGCTCCTACCAGAGAGGAGTTAGTGACACTGATAGACTTCAGCTCCAACCAGAGAGGAGTTAGTGACTCTGATAGACTTCATCTTCAACCAGAGAGGAGTTAGTGACTCTGATAGACTTCAGCTCCTACCAGAGAGGAGTTAGTGACACTGATAGACTTCAGCTCCAACCAGAGAGGAGTTAGTGACTCTGATAGACTTCATCTTCAACCAGAGAGGAGTTAGTGACTCTGATAGACTTCAGCTCCTACCAGAGAGGAGTTAGTGACTCTGATAGACTTCAGCTCCTACCAGAGAGGATTTAGTGACTCTAATAGACTTTAGATCCAACCAGAGAGGAGTTAGTGACTCTGATAGACTTCAGCTCCTACCAGAGAGGAGTTAGTGACTCTAATAGACTTCATAGACTTCAGCTCCAACCAGAGAGGAGTTAGTGACTCTAATAGACTTCAGCTCCAACCAGAGAGGAGTTAGTGACTCTGATAGACTTCAGCTCCTACCAGAGAGGAGTTAGTGACTCTGATAGACTTCAGCTCCAACCAGAGAGGAGTTAGTGACTCTAATAGACTTCAGCTACAACCAGAGAGGAGTTAGTGACTCTGATAGACTTCAGCTCCTACCAGAGAGGAGTTAGTGACTCTAATAGACTTCATAGACTTCAGCTCCAACCAGAGAGGAGTTAGTGACTCTGATAGACTTCAGCTCCAACCAGAGAGGAGTTAGTGACTCTAATAGACTTCAGCTCCAACCAGAGAGGAGTTAGTGACTCTGATAGACTTCAGCTCCTACCAGAGAGGAGTTAGTGACTCTGATAGACTTCATAGACTTCAGCTCCAACCAGAGAGGAGTTAGTGACTCTAATAGACTTCAGCTCCAGCCAGGGAGGAGTTAGTGACTCTGATAGACTTCAGCTCCTACCAGAGAGGAGTTAGTGACTCTGATAGACTTCAGCTCCAACCAGAGAGGAGTTAGTGACTCTAATAGACTTCAGCTCCAACCAGAGAGGAGTTAGTGACTCTGATAGACTTCAGCTCCTACCAGAGAGGAGTTAGTGACTCTGATAGACTTCAGCTCCTACCAGAGAGGAGTTAGTGACTCTAATAGACTTCATAGACTTCAGCTCCAACCAGAGAGGAGTTAGTGACTCTAATAGACTTCAGCTCCAACCAGAGAGGAGTTAGTGACTCTGATAGACTTCAGCTCCAACCAGAGAGGAGTTAGTGACTCTGATAGACTTCAGCTCCTACCAGAGAGGAGTTAGTGACTCTGATAGACTTCAGCTCCTACCAGAGAGGAGTTAGTGACTCTAATAGACTTCATACACTTCAGCTCCAACCAGAGAGGAGTTAGTGACTCTAATAGACTTCAGCTCCAACCAGAGAGGAGTTACTGACTCTGATAGACTTCAGCTCCTACCAGAGAGGAGTTAGTGACTCTGATAGACTTCAGCTCCAACCAGAGAGGAGTTAGTGACTCTAATAGACTTCAGCTCCAACCAGAGAGGAGTTAGTGACTCTGATAGACTTCAGCTCCTACCAGAGAGGAGTTAGTGACTCTAATAGACTTCATAGACTTCAGCTCCAACCAGAGAGGAGTTAGTGACTCTGATAGACTTCAGCTCCAACCAGAGAGGAGTTAGTGACTCTAATAGACTTCAGCTCCAACCAGAGAGGAGTTAGTGACTCTGATAGACTTCAGCTCCTACCAGAGAGGAGTTAGTGACTCTATTAGACTTCATAGACTTCAGCTCCAACCAGAGAGGAGTTAGTGACTCTAATAGACTTCAGCTCCAACCAGAGAGGAGTTAGTGACTCTGATAGACTTCAGCTCCTACCAGAGAGGAGTTAGTGACTCTGATAGACTTCAGCTCCAACCAGAGAGGAGTTAGTGACTCTGATAGACTTCAGCTCCAACCAGAGAGGAGTTAGTGACTCTGATAGACTTCAGCTCCTACCAGAGAGGAGTTAGTGACTCTGATAGACTTCAGCTCCTACCAGAGAGGAGTTAGTGACTCTAATAGACTTCATAGACTTCAGCTCCAACCAGAGAGGAGTTAGTGACTCTAATAGACTTCAGCTCCAACCAGAGAGGAGTTAGTGACTCTGATAGACTTCAGCTCCTACCAGAGAGGAGTTAGTGACTCTAATAGACTTCAGCTCCTACCAGAGAGGAGTTAGTGACTGATAGACTTCAGCTCCAACCAGAGAGGAGTTAGTGACTCTGATAGACTTCAGCTCCAACCAGAGAGGAGTTAGTGACTCTGATAGACTTCAGCTCCTACCAGAGAGGAGTTAGTGACTCTAATAGACTTCAGCTCCAACCAGAGAGGAGTTAGTGACTGATAGACTTCAGCTCCAACCAGAGAGGAGTTAGTGACTCTAATAGACTTCAGCTCCAACCAGAGAGGAGTTAGTGACTCTGATAGACTTCAGCTCCTACCAGAGAGGAGTTAGTGACTCTAATAGACTTCATAGACTTCAGCTCCAACCAGAGAGGAGTTAGTGACTCTAATAGACTTCAGCTCCAACCAGAGAGGAGTTAGTGACTCTGATAGACTTCAGCTCCTACCAGAGAGGAGTTAGTGACTCTGATAGACTTCAGCTCCAACCAGAGAGGAGTTAGTGACTCTAATAGACTTCAGCTCCAACCAGAGAGGAGTTAGTGACTCTGATAGACTTCAGCTCCTACCAGAGAGGAGTTAGTGACTCTGATAGACTTCAGCTCCTACCAGAGATGAGTTAGTGACTCTAATAGACTTCATAGACTTCAGCTCCAACCAGAGAGGAGTTAGTGACTCTAATAGACTTCAGCTCCAACCAGAGAGGAGTTAGTGACTCTAATAGACTTCAGCTCCAACCAGAGAGGAGTTAGTGACTCTAATAGACTTCAGCTCCAACCAGAGAGGAGTTAGTGACTCTGATAGACTTCAGCTCCTACCAGAGAGGAGTTAGTGACTCTGATAGACTTCAGCTCCTACCAGAGAGGAGTTAGTGACTCTGATAGACTTCAGCTCCAACCAGAGAGGAGTTAGTGACTCTGATAGACTTCAGCTCCTACCAGAGAGGAGTTAGTGACTCTGATAGACTTCAGCTCCAACCAGAGAGGAGTTAGTGACTCTAATAGACTTCAGCTCCAACCAGAGAGGAGTTAGTGACTCTAATAGACTTCAGCTCCAACCAGAGAGGAGTTAGTGACTCTGATAGACTTCAGCTCCAACCAGAGAGGAGTTAGTGACCCTGATAGACTTCAGCTCCAACCAGAGAGGAGTTAGTGACTCTGATAGACTTCAGCTCCTACCAGAGAGGAGTTAGTGACTCTGATAGACTTCAGCTCCTACCAGAGAGGAGTTAGTGACTCTAATAGACTTCATAGACTTCAGCTCCAACCAGAGAGGAGTTAGTGACTCTAATAGACTTAAGACCTGACTCAGACTTCAGAAAGACTGGCTTCAACACACTTGCCTGTAATCTTCAAGTTACCCTGAACACCTTGATTCGCTGCTTCAGGTATTAGATCAGGGTTGGAGAGTCCTGCACTACAGTGATCTTTAAATAATCAAATCATCTTTATTTCTATAGTGCTTTATACAACAGATTGTTTCAAAGCAGCTTTACAGTGATAACAGGAAAATAATGCATTTGCAATTATTCATCCAGTTCCTCTTGGACTTTCGACTTGTCTGCATTCTGCTGTGACATCACAATCCCGTTGCATTCTGGGTATGAAGTTGCCTGAAGCCGAGGGTCTGTCCATCTAAACTTCTCTTGTCCACTTGACTGTGTGGAACGGTGTTTCCTCCGAGGGGAAGTGCTTAGGGAAGACAGCTAGTGTTCGTTTAGGAGGAAGTGGGACACAGTCCATCACAGTCATTAGTCCTCCATTTACAGTGAATTCAGTGGAGAATCATTTCACATCAGCCCTATCTTCATCCATGTTAATGTTCATGTTTTTGGATTGTGAAGTAACGCTTCCGGTGCAGATTTTTGTCCACCAATTTTAGCCTGTTTTTACTTTAAGTGGCTGAAATTTCGTTGCTCACAGCGCTATTGAAGTGCATGAACATACACACCTTATTGTTTTGTGTTTCTTCTGACAATCGTTGCTGCATCTTACTAATTTCCTCTGTGTTTCCCTTCAGGGTCGACATGTCAAAACCGGACAGCTGGCAGCCATCAAAGTCATGGACGTGACTGAAGTAAGTGCAGTGACATCACTCCCCTTCAATGTGCTCAAGTTCAAAATTTAAAACAATAATGTGAAAAATACCAAGACACCCTGTGGGCCCCTGTAGGTTTGTCATGTATTTAAGACACATTTCTGCCTCCGTGTGGATTTATTCAGTTTGAACACAATATATTAGACCACAAGAAAGGAATCAGCCTGGTTTGATGTGCAAAGTTGAAGTTTATTTACTTTTCTGCTTAGCAATATTACGATTGAATTAATGCATTAAGTACATCAGAAAGTAAAACTACCCATAAAAGCATAATATACCAAATCCAAATAGACAAAACATGCTCGGGAGTACAATAACAACACATCCCAAGTGCCTGCCTTCTCATTGTACAGTCTAATAGAAAGAGGAATGGTAGATCCTTTAATCGAGCTCAGATTATTTAGCTTTCTAAGAAGCCAAGCAGTTTTTTCATCGCTAGTTCGTGAGAAGAGAAGAGAAACCAACCTACCATATTTGTATTTGTTGCAAGATGACAATGCAGTGAATACTTCGTTCTTTTGCTAGTTTTTCATTTCTTTCCAGATGTATACATTTTGTGAAAAGCAGAAATGTGAGTCTGCACAAAACTCACTGCATTGATAAAGTGTTATTATACTATTATAATAGTTATACTATTGTTATTTGCCAAGTGTCAAAAATAAAACTTTTTACTCCTGGATTAAATGTTGTCAAAAGTGTAGAGGGATTTGGTCTGTAATCTCTACAGTGTTAAAAACAGACTAGATCATTATATAAACAAATTTTTCAATTACCCCATTCCTAGCAAACATATGATTAATATTATTCATTATTCATGTAGGATTATTCATAATTCATAAGAGCAGAGATTTGTGCTCGTGATGTTTGTCAGTATAACAGTGGCGTACACTGACGTCTGTAAGGCTCAGTTATCTCGTTCATCACACACACACACACACACACACACACACACACACACACACACACACACGCACACACATCAGCTTTCTGTCCTCCTTTACTCGCCATGACTTGCCTTCAGAATATAGTTTGAGAAATGTCTCATGATCTGTGTTTTTTTTTTTTTTTGCTCAGTTATGGTTATTTATTATAGAGAAAATCTGTCTATATTATTTTCATTATAGAAGGTAAGAATTTATTTAAAAATAAAAAAACGAAACCCTTCATAGCTTTCTATATTAGCGGAGCATGTGAGACGATTGGGGTTTATTTCTTGTCGCGTTGATTCACACCAACCAAGTTTTATCAATTGTCATTTAAAAATCCATATAGACATTGAGAATTACTACACAACTGCATTCATGAAGCTTCCCGTGTGTGTGTTCAGGATGAAGAAGAGGAGATTAAGCTGGAGATTAACATGCTGAAGAAATACTCTCATCACAGAAACATTGCCACGTATTACGGAGCATTCATTAAGAAGAGTCCTCCAGGACACGACGACCAGCTGTGGGTTAGTGACACTCTCACACACACACACACACACACACACACACACACACACACACACACACGCTCATACTCGTGAGAAACGCTGTACACACATTCACACACACACACACACACACACACACACACACACACACACACACACACACACGCTCATACTCGAGAGAAACGCTGTCACACACACGCGCTCATACTCAAGAGAAACGCTGTATACACACACTCTCTCACACACATACACACACACACACACACGCTCATACTCAAGAGAAACGCTGTATACTCACACTCTCTCACACACACACACACACACACACACACACACACATACTCGCTCATACTCGAGAGAAACGCTGTATACACACTCTCTCACACACACACACACACACACACACACACACACACGCTCATACTCAAGAGAAATGCTGCATACACACTAATGTTTCCAGTCAAAAAAATAATTCATTGGCCCCGATTTGAAAATGTTAAATGTTCCTGAAATAAATAGTCAAAATTAGTTCATTGGTAGTCGAATTTCTCCTAGTGGAAGCGTTTGGTAGTGCGCACAAACACATGACTGAAAGCTCACATGACCTGAGAGCTTCGGAGCCTGTGGCTAAGCAGATTGCCCACTCAGTTGACACTGATTCAGATCTCATGACCTGTAGGTGGCGCTGTTCTTAAATTTGGCATGAACCCTGAGGTCATGGTTTCAATAAAGCCTATCAATTTTCACTTCATTGATCAAAGTTGGGCCGAGATATACAGCCTTTGAACCAATTTCGGGTTGACCTCGTTAAGTTCACGACATCATAACTTCTAAGCAGAGATGAATAAAAAAAAAAATCTGTTTAGTATTTTCTGTGTGGCTCGGTCTAAAGATCACCTGAGCCGTGAGTAGTGAAAACTGAATACTGTACTTTTGTACTTTTTAGTACTTTTGTACTAAGCATAATTTTTCTAGATCAAATTGTTCAAAAGTTATAACCGTTTCAAATGTGAATTTTTGAACTGGTGGTGGCGTTATAGAGTTGGTCCTTGGGACCCCAAAGTTGGTCACAATTCTATTCATTACCATCACTACAAGTGTGCCAATTTTCATAATTTTCTCATGTTCCGTTCACAGGGCTGCCATAGACTCGATAATAACGAAAGTAACAATTCCAATAGGGGACTACAGCACCTTCAGGGTGTGGCCTCTAAAAACATTATCGAACTAAAATATTATTATCATTTCATTTAAATAAAACATTTAGGTCATTTTTAACCTATGTGCGTACAGTACCAGAGGGTTAAATCTGTAATTTTTTTGGAATCAATTGTAAAGAAATCTATTTTAGTTTATCCAGTAAAATGCCAGTTGGATCTTAATGGATTCTTAGTGGATTCTTACTTGATTCCTATGGGTTCAGTTATAATTAAAATCTCCTTCAAGATATTTTTCATCATAAATAAAGTCTTAAAATGCAGATGGCTGCTTCACATGTTAACACTAAATGCCAAATTCATCTTTGATAAAGTTAAACCTAGAGACTTCATTCCCATTACCTTTGGTGATGACAGAAGAACCTGACAGTTCCCAGAAATCACTCTGCACAGATCCAGATCCAGACTCTGAGGCCTCGATGTTCTCGAGAAGTCTGGAGACCAGTACATGTACAGTCTGCTTTATTACTCTAGGGGTTCAAATAAAAGCTAAAAGTAGGTTTCTTTATTTGCCGCTGTTTGCTGAGATGTTATCAGTAAATGATGGATGTGCAGTAAATCTGTGTCTGTTGTTTGTGTAGCTAGTGATGGAGTTTTGTGGAGCTGGCTCAATAACAGACCTTGTGAAAAACACGAAAGGAAACACACTGAAAGAAGACTGGATCGCGTACATCTCCAGAGAAATTCTCAGGGTATGAAGCGCATGTTGACACTAACATGACAGTGGATCTGTGTGTTTGGAGCCTCTGACTGAGTTCTCTCCTCTCTTCTCTCCTCTCTCCTCTCCTCCCCTCCTTCTCTTCTCTCATCTCATATCCCTCTTCTCTTCTCTTCTCTTCTCTTCTCTTCTCTTCTCTTCTCTTCTCTTCTCTTCTCTTCTCTTCTCCTTCTCTTCTCTCATCTCATATCCCTCTTCTCTTCTCTTCTCTTCTCTTCTCTTCTCTTCTCTTCTCTTCTCTTCTCTTCTCTTCTCCTTCTCTTCTCTTCTCTTCTCTTCTCTTCTCCTTCTCTTCTCTTCTCTTCTCTTCTCTTCTCTTCTCTTCTCTTCTCTTCTCTTCTCTTCTCTTCTCTTCTCTTCTCTTCTCTTCTCTTCTCTTCTCTTCTCTTCTCTTCTCTTCTCTTCTCTTCTCTTCTCTTCTCTTCTCTTCTCTTCTCTCCTCCTTCTCTTCTCTCATCTCATATCCCTCTTCTCCTCTCTCCTCTCCTTTCCCTCACTTCTCCTCTCCTCCCCTGTCTCCTCCCCTCCTCTCCTCTCCTCCTGTCCTTCTCTCCTCTCCTCCCCGTCTCCTCCCCTCCTCTTCTCCCTCTTCTCCTCACCACTCCTCCTCTCCTCCTCTCCTGTCTCCACCTCTTCTCTCCTCTCCTATTCTCTCCTCTCATTGCCCCTCCTCTCCTATCCCTCTCTTCTCCTCTCCTATCCCTCTCCCCTCCTCTCCTCCCCTCCTCCCTCCTCTCCTCTCCTCCTCCCCTCCTCTCCTCCTCCCCTCCTCCCTTCCTCTCCTCTCCTTTCCCTCACTTCTCCTCTCCTCCCTTCCCTCTCCTCTCCTCGCCTCTCCTCTCCTCTCCTCTCCTCTCCTCTCCTCTCTCTCTCTCTCCTCTCTCTCTCCTCTCCCTCCTCTCCTATCCGTCACCTATCCCGTCTTCACCTCTTCTCCCTCTCCCTCTCCCTCTCTTCTCCCGCGCCCCCCTCCTCCCTCTCCTCTCCTCCTCGCCCCTCCCCTCCTCTCCTCTCCTCTCCCTCTCTCCCCTCCTCTCCTCCTTCCCTCCTCTCCTCTCCTCTCCTCTCCCCTCCTCTCCTCTCCTCTCCTCTCCTCTCCTCTCCTCTCCTCTCCTCTCCTCTCCTCTCCTCTCCTCTCCTCTCCTCACCTCTCTTCTCCCCACCTCTCTTCTCCCCTCCTCCCCTCCCCTCCTCCCCTCCTCTCCCCTCCTCCCCTCCTCTCCTATCCAACTCCCCTCCTCCCCTCCCCTCCTCCTCCTCCTCTCCTCTCCTCTCCCCTCCTCTCCCCTCCTCTCCCCTCCTCTCCCCTCCTCCCCTCCTCTCCCCTCCTCCCCTCCTCTCCTCTCCTCCTCTCCCCTCCCTTCCTCTCCTCTCCTCCCCTTCTCTCCTCTCCTCCTCTCCTCTCCCCTCTCCTCTCCTCTCCTCTCCTCTCCTCTCCTCTCCTCCCCTCCTCACCTCCCCTCTCCTCTCCCCTCCCTTCCTCTCCTCTCCTCCCCTTCTCTCCTCTCCTCCTCTCCTCTCCCCTCTCCTCTCCTCTCCTCTCCTCTCCTCTCCTCTCCTCTCCTCCCTCCTCACCTCTCCTCTCCCCTCCTCCCCTCCTCTCCTCACCTCACCTCTCTTCTCCTCTCCTCTCCCTCTCCTCTCCTCCTCACCTCTCTTCTCCCTCCTCTCCTCCTCTCCTCTCCCCTCCTCACCTCTCTTCTCCCCTCCTCACCTCTCCTCTCCTCTCCTCTCCTCTCCTCTCCTCTCCTCCTCTCCTCTCCCCTCCTCACCTCTCTTCTCCCCTCCTCACCTCTCTTCTCCCCTCTTCTCCTCCTCTCCTCTCCCCTCCTCACCTCTCTTCTCCCCTCCTCTCCCCTCCTCACCTCTCTTCTCCCCTCCTCTCCTCCTCCCCTCCTCCCCTCCTCACCTCTCTCTCCCCTCCTCTCCTCCTCTCCCCTCCTCACCTCTCTTCTCCCCTCCTCACCTCTCTTCTCCCCTCCTCCTCTCCTCTCCCCTCCTCACTTCTCTTCTCCCCTCCTCTCCTCCTCCCCTCCTCCCCTCCTCCCCTCCTCCCCTCTCCTCACCTCTCTTCTCCCCACCTCTCCTCTCCCCTCCTCTCCCCTCCTCCCCTCCTCTCCTATCCAACTCCCCTCCTCCCCTCCTCCTCTCCTCTCCTCTCCTCTCCCCTCCCCTCCTCTCCTCTCCTCCTCTCCCCTCTCCTCTCCTCTCCTCTCCTCTCCCCTCCTATCCTCTCCTCCCCTCCCCAGCTCTCCCCTCCTCCCCTCCTCTCCTCTCCTCTCTCCCCTCCTCTCCTCTCCTCCCCTCCCCTTCTCTCCTCTCCTCCTCTCCCTCCCCTCTCCTCTCCTCTCCTCTCCCCTCTCCTCTCCTCTCCTCTCCTCTCCTCTCCTCTCCTCTCCTCTCCTCTCCTCTCCTCTCCTCTCCTCTCCTCTCCTCACCTCTCTTCTCCCCTCCTCTCCTCCTCTCCTCTCCCCTCCTCACCTCTCTTCTCCCCTCCTCTCCTCCTCTCCTCTCCCCTCCTCACCTCTCTTCTCCCCTCCTCTCCTCCTCCTCTCCTCTCCTCTCCTCTCCTCTCCTCCTCTCCGCTCCCCTCCTCACCTCTTCACCCCTCTTCTCCTCCTCTCCTCTCCCCTCCTCACCTCTCTTCTCCCCGCCTCTCCTCCTCCCCTCCTCCCCTCCTCACCTCTCTTCTCCCCTCCTCTCCTCCTCTCCCCTCCTCACCTCTCCTTCTCCCCTCCTCACCTCTCCTCTCCCCTCCTCCCCTCCTCTCCCCTCCTCACCTCTCTTCTCCCCTCCTCTCCTCCTCCCCTCCTCCCCTCCTCTCCTCTCCTCACCTCTCTTCTCCCCACCTCTCCCCTCCTCTCCCCTCCTCTCCCCTCCTCCCCTCCTCTCCTATCCAACTCCCCTCCTCCCCTCCTCCTCTCCTCTCCTCTCCCCTCCTCTCCCCTCCTCCCCTCCTCTCCCCTCCCCCCCCCTCTCCTCTCCTCTCCTCTCCCCTCCTATCCTCTCCTCCCGCCCCTCTCTCCTCTCCTCCTCTCCTCTCCCCTCTCCTCTCCTCTCCTCTCCTCTCCTCTCCCCTCCCCTCCTCCCCTCCTCACCTCTCCTCTCCCCTCCTCTCCTCTCCTCACCTCTCCTCTCCTCTCCTCTCCTCTCCTCTCCTCCTCTCCTCACCTCTCTTCTCCCCTCCTCTCCTCCTCTCCTCTCCCCTCCTCACCTCTCTTCTCCCCTCCTCCCTCCTCCTCTCCTCTCCTCTCCTCTCCCCTCCTCTCCTCCTCTCCTCCTCTCCTCTCCCTCCTCACCTCTCTTCTCCTCTTCTCCTCCTCTCCTCTCCTCTCCCCTCCTCACCTCTCTTCTCCCCTCCTCTCCCCTCCTCACCTCTCTTCTCCCCTCCTCTCCTCTCTTCTCCCCTCCTCCCCTCCTCACCTCTCTTCTCCCCTCCTCTCCCCTCCTCACCTCTCTTCTCCCCTCCTCACCTCTCTTCTCCCCTCCTCCCCTCCTCTCCCCTCCTCACCTCTCTTCTCCCCTCCTCTCCTCCTCCCCTCCTCTCCTCTCCTCACCTCTCCTCTCCTCCTCTCCTCTCCCCTCCTCACCTCTCTTCTCCCCTCCTCTCCTCACCTCTCTTCTCCCCCTCCTCTCCTCTCCTCTCCTCTCCCCTCCTCCCCTCCTCTCCTCTCCTCTCTTCTCCCCTCCTCTCCTCCTCTCCTCTCCCCTCCTCACCTCTCTTCTCCCCTCTTCTCCTCCTCTCCTCTCCCCTCCTCTCCCCTCCTCCCCTCCTCCTCTCCCCTCTCCTCTCCTCTCCTCCTCTCCTCTCCTCTCCCCTCCTCTCCTCCCCTCCTCTCCCCTCCTCTCCCCTCCTCTCCTCTCCCTCCTCCCCTCCTCCCCTCCTCTCCCTTCCTCTCCCCTCCTCTCCTCTCCCCTCCTCCCCTCTTCCCCTCCTCTCCTCTCCTCCTCCCCTCCTCTCCTCTCCTCTCCTCACCTCACCTCTCCTCTCCTCTCCTCTCCTCTCCTCTCCTCTCCTCCCCTCCTCTCCTCACCTCTCTTCTCCCCTCCTCTCCTCTCCCCTCCTCTCCTCACCTCTGTTCTCCCGTCCTCTCCTCTCCTCACCTCTCTTCTCCCCTCCTCTCCTCTCCTCACCTCTCTTCTCCCCTCCCCTCCTCCTCTCCCCTCCTCTCCTATCCAACGCCCCTCCTCTCCTCCTCTCCCCTCTCCTCCTCTCCCCTCCTCTCCTCTCCCCTCCTCTTCCCTCCTCCCCTCCTCTCCTCTCCTCTCCTCCTCCCCTCCTCACCTCTCTTCTCCCCTCCTCACCTCTCCTCTCCCCTCCTCTTCCCTCCTCCCCTCCTCTCCTCTCCTCTCCTCTCCTCCTCCTCTCCTCACCTCTCTTCTCCCCTCCTCTCCTCTCCTCACCTCTCTTCTCCCCCTCCCCTCCTCCTCTCCCCTCCTCTCCCCTCCTCTCCTATCCAACTCCCCTCCTCTCCTCCTCTCCCCTCTCCTCCTCTCCCCTCCTCTCCTCTCCCCTCCTCTTCCCTCCTCCCCTCCTCTCCTCTCCTCTCCTCCTCCCCTCCTCTCCTCTCCTCTCCTCTCCCCTCCTCTCCTCCTCTCCTCCTCTCCTCTCTCCTCTCCCCTCCTCTCCTCCTCTCCCCTCCTCCCCTCCTCTCCCCTCCTCTCCTCTCCCCTCCTCTCCCCTCCTCTCCTCCCCTCCTCTCCCCTCCTCTCCCCTCCTCCCCTCCTCCCCTCCTCTCCCCTCCTCCCCTCCTCCCCTCCTCTCCTATCCAACTCCCCTCCTCCCCTCCTCTCCCCTCCTCTCCTCTCCCCTCCTCCCCTCCTCTCCCCTCCTCCCCTCCTCTCCCCTCCTCCCCTCCTCTCCCCTCCTCTCCTCTCCTATCCAACTCCCCTCCTCTCCTCCTCTCCTCTCCCCTCCTCGCCTCATCTCCTATCCAACTCCCCTCCTCTCCTCCCTTCCTCTCCTCTCCTCTCATCGCCTCTCCTCTCCCCTCCTCCCCCCTCCCTTCCTCTCCTCTCCTCTCCTCTCCTCCCCTCCCCCCTCCCTTCCTCTCCTCTCCTCTCTTCCTCTCCCCTCCTCCCCTCGTCTCCCCTCCTCCCCTCCTCTCCTCTCTGCTCCTCTCCCCTCTTCTCCTCGTCCTCTCCTCGTCCTCTCCCCTCCTCTCCTCTCCTCTCCTCTCCTCTCCTCTCCTCTCCCCTCCTCCCCTCCTCTCCTCTCCTCTCCTCTCCCCTCCTCTCCCCTCCTCTCCTCCCCTCCTCTCCTCCCCTCCTCCCCTCCTCCCCTCCTCTCCTATCCAACTCCCCTCCTCTCCTCCTCCCCTCTCCTCTCCCCTCCTCCCCTCATCTCCTATCCAACTCCCCTCCTCCCCTCCTCTCCCCTCCTCTCCTCTCCTCTCCTATCCAACTCTCCTCCCTTCCTCTCCTCTCCAACTCTCCTCCCTTCCTCTCCTCTCCTCTCCTCTCCTCTCCTCTCCTCCCCCCTCCCTTCCTCTCCTCTCCTCTCCTCTCCTCTCCTCCTCTCCTCTCCCCTCCTCCCCTCGTCTCCCCTCCTCTCCTCTCTGCTCCTCTCCCCTCTTTTCCTCGTCCTCTCCTCCCCTCCTCTCATTGCCTCTTCTCTTCTCTTCATCAGGGGTTGGCCCACCTGCACGCTCATCACGTCATCCACAGAGACATCAAGGGGCAGAATGTGCTGCTGACTGAGAACGCAGAGGTCAAACTAGGTCAGATCTCTACTGATTCTCTGCTTTCTCTACACATACCCCGAATACTGTCACATCTCCAGTCCTCGCGGTTTGATGCATGCGGTAGACAAGCCTTTTATGGAAGAGTTTTCTCAGACTCATGAGAATATCCTTTCTTGAACAACATCATCAGGAAAAAACAAACACTTGCTCGTTTTATTTGTTTTCTGTTTTCACTCAGGTAAATCTGACAACGTCAAGTATTATTTTTAAATGTTGTTTTAGATCACTCCTTTCACTCATTTAACACACACGGTTGATCATGGTTAAAATTATCCTTTAAGTGTGTACATTAGTCGGTTAATTTCCTTTCATTTTTTTCAGCTTCGTTTTGTTGTTTTATGATACAATTTATAAAATAAAATAAATTTAAATATTTTAAATATAGACATGCCTCATTTCATTTCATTAAAGTTTAGAATCATCCTTTACTGTGAAAATCACCCACAGCACCACCTAGTGTCCAACCAGCGCAAATACAGTAAAACCGGCTGAATGCAGAAACTGTATCTGTGTGAAAATTATGCAAAATATTAAATAATTCACTTTTGGATTTTTTATTTTACACATTCTGGAGGGCAGAAGCAGCTCCTAACAGTAAATTTAGGTTGTGCAGATTCTGGCTAAAGCTACATAATTAATATACAACTATGACTAAATGCTTACGTTTTACCTTCTAATGTAATCAGACACACTTTTGGTGTCCTTGTGTAATTCAGCATGAGAGTGATTGACACACGATTGATTTCTCTTCTTCTTTGCTAATGTTTATGGTGTAGCGGATTGATGGTTTACGTAAAGCAGCATAAAAACAAGCAGGTTAAAGATGAAACGGTGCCAATCTCTGCGTCAGACATGGACAGCAGTTTCACAACAAGTATATTCTGGCCTTAATGCGGGCGTACACGGTGCGAGTTCGGATACTTGGGAGGTCGTGAGATATTGCACACGTTAGAGTCAGTTAACCTGATAATCGTACACGGCACGACTGTCCTGCACGAATTTTATTCTAGCGCTTTCGCGTTAAACACAGAGACCGGAGCTTTCAATGTTGCAAGCATCTCCACCATTAGCTTCAGATAGAAAAATGACAGATATGTGTGTGCAAAGGATTTGTTGAAAAACAGAGAACAGTAGCCATTCCTTTCAACATAAACAACATAAATAGAGAGAGAGAGAGAGAGAGAGAAGTGTGTGTGGGTGTGTGTGACAGTGTATGCGCACGCTGTATGATTGCTGCCACTGAGCTACAGCCCCATCGATCTAGCCTGTGACGTGGTTGTGTATGATTTGGCAATAGGGGACAGCTTGTGAAAATCGGGCCGACTCCCCGAATTTTTTAAACATGTCTAAAAATTATCGGGAGGTGCTCGTAACGTGCTCGGCTCGTAATTCCTCTCACACGCTGCAAGCCGCGACCATGCGAGCATCACCGATTTCCACACGATCATCTGCGAGCTCGTAAAACAGCAAAAATCGCACCGTGTACGCCCGCCTTTAGTGAAGTTGCTGTACATGATGAGATCTCACCCAAGCGTCTATGCCTATGCAGAGCAGATCGTCGACTCTCTCCCCGCTCACCTTCTCCATAAAGCCTGAATGAAGTTTTCTTGAGTCCATGTAAGCATGATGCATGTTGTTGGTGTGTGTGAGCTGACGTTGGCTCTCTGGGTCTCGTCTGCAGTGGACTTTGGCGTCAGCGCTCAGCTGGATCGAACCGTCGGCCGCAGAAACACCTTCATTGGAACGCCGTACTGGATGGCTCCGGAGGTCATCGCTTGTGACGAAAACCCGGATGCTACTTATGACTACAGGGTAATAACCTGCACACACACACATGCCCCAGGCCCTCATGGGAAGATCAAGCACTGCAGGAACATTCAGCATGTTAAATAGATGCAGTTTAAACCCTGAGCTGAATGAATGAGCTGACGAGACGATGTTCTGCTTCCCCTGTAGAGCGATCTGTGGTCCTGTGGGATCACGGCTATAGAGATGGCGGAGGGCGCTCCTCGTGAGTACTCCATTACACTCCTCCTCTCTCATCTTCCTTTCTTTCTGTCTCTTGATGTCCAGTTGCTTTTACTCCACCATTAGTCCATTTTAGAGGAAATTAATGTATTTGCTGATTTAAAGCAGGGGTGCCACAGCAACAACACACATACCTGTAGTTTTCCAATAATCCTGAAGGACTTGATGAGCTGGATCAGGTGTGTTTAATTAGGGCTGAAGACTGTGGCCGTCCAGGAACTAACCCTAAATTCTGTCAATTCTGTCATTTACATATGACTTTCTGTCCTCGTTGGAGCTGCTCTTGTCTTCCTGAGGCCACCTCACTCTTGTGGTGATATAGCTGCATATATTAGATCATTTGTCTCATTTGCATACATTCAAATATGCAATTGGTTTTCACACACAATCAGTCGCGACACAATTAAAAAGTTTGGTCGGACATTACCTTTAATATCCTGAATTGATAACTGGGTTTCATGGGACGTGTGTGTCGGTGTTTTGCAGCGTTGTGTGATATGCATCCCATGCGCGCGCTCTTTCTCATACCCAGAAATCCTCCACCCAGACTCAAGTCCAAGAAATGGTCAGTACCTTCATCTTATTGTCGTATTGATGCCAGCAGGTCAAAGGTCTCCGGTGCTCCTCCAGAAACGCTCTCCTCTCCCGTGATCTTGTTTTCAGGTCCAAGAAGTTCTTCAGCTTCATCGAGGGCTGTCTGGTGAAGAACTACACGCAGCGGCCGCCCACCGACCAGCTCCTGAAGCATCCCTTCATCAGGGACCAGCCCAACGAGAGGCAGGTGCGCATCCAGCTCAAAGACCACCTGGACCGCTGCCGCAAGAAGCGCGGAGAGAAAGGTACGGGTGCGGGTCCTGTCGCCACAGAGAGTGTGTGCGCTAGTGCTCGCGTGTGACGTGTGCTTGTGCTCCGACCGCAGATGAGACCGAGTACGAGTACAGCGGCAGTGAGGAAGAGGAGGAGGAAGCTCAGGAGCAGGAGGGAGAGCCCAGGTATGACGCAACACACTGCCAAGAATATGAAACCGTTTGAAACACAAAGAACATGCCCAGATTGCAGATCTCTTCTTACTCCTCCTCTGGATTCGATGAAATACGTTAAGATGAAATATCCATGTATAAAATTTCAGAGTATGTGGTTTTTGCATTGGTGTGGTTTCAGTTGTTCCCACATTTATTACATAAATGAAGCATAAATTTCAGTATGTAAGTGATTGATTGGTGTATCATCAGTTTTTCATGAAAACATTTGTATGCAGATTTCATGCATGTGTAAAAGAGCTGCACGATTCTGAATGAATTGAGAGTCACAATTTTTTCACGATTCTCCCATGATGCTAAAAAGAAAACAAAATAATATGCAATTGTTACGGCCGTCTAGGGGCCAGGCCGCTACAGAAAAGATTCTTGGACATAGGCTTAATTTGTGGGTATTGACTACAATGAAGGAAAGAAAAAAATGTATTGGGAAAATCTTCCGGTCCCAACAAGGCTGAAAAAAAAAAAACTCAACCCCCCCTCTACTTAACCTCATCAAAAGACAATACAAGATTATCTGCCCAACCTACCACAGAGACAAAGAAAATAACAATGAAAATAAATGGCATATTCGGAACCCAATAAATCAATATTTACAAAAATTTACAAAGTATGAACAAATACTACAAATAAAGAACCAAAGTACAAGCTCAAACACAAATCAAAATTGAAATAAACAAAAACAACACAAGGGCAACTAAACCAAACGTCCACAAGTGAGTGGTGAAAGAAGCTCCTGAAGAAGGCGAGTGGAAGCCTGTTAAACTAGAGTCGGCCAATAGGAGGCAGTCTCCAATAATGACTAGCCAATCCGGAGCTGCCACCTCTGCATCTCAGAACACATACATAAGCAGCAAGAGAAACAACTGCGGTTATAACAGCAATTTACTGGAGCTTCTGACAAAATATTAATTGCTGCAATCTATTTAAAAAGATTCTATTAATTTAAATTAATTAAAAATAAAATCAGTTTGAATGAATGATTCAATAACTCACTGATAAAGACTTGACTTGTCTCATTACTGGATGAATCAATGTTTTTTAACGAATATATTGAATGGATGATTTAATTACTCACTCAAAGACTTCACTTCAATGAGGAATACATTTTTTAACAGTCACTTGTCGCCACCTACTGGTGTAGCGATGTAATTGATTGAAGTTACTACCGTTGACATCAGTGTTTATTTCCAAATTATAAACTTCTGTACTATAGTACTTCTGTGATTATTCTGAATGATTGTAAGACAGAAATGTGGATACTGTCATTTAGGAATAATATGTGTCTGCCTGAATCGTCATCTTTTAACGATTAGTCGTGCAGCTCTAGTGCGTATGTACGCGTCCAGTTTTGGAGAGATGCACATCAGCCCGACGCAAGTATAGATCAGCCTCTGACTTATTTATCATTACAGTTTCATGAACAGCTGAGAATAAATTGAAAAGCATAGAAATGACTTGCATCACAGAAATTCATTACATCTTAAAAAAGTACATTTTTATTGGGAATATAATTTTTCTCAGGTCTAAATAGTTAATTGGTTAGAAGTGGATCTTTCTGAGAGTGGCTGGAAAAGTCATATAGTTGATTTTTCAGGACCAGTATGTAACTCTGCTGTGTTCTGAATCCCGCAGCTCTATCGTGAATGTCCCGGGCGAGTCGACTCTGCGCCGGGACTTCATCCGTCTACAGCAGGAGAATAAGGAGCGCTCGGAGGCCATGAGACGACAGCAGCTCCTCCAGGAACAGCAGATGCGCGAGCAGGAGGAATACAAGCGCCAACTACTGGCAGAACGGCAGAAGCGCATCGAGCAGCAGAAGGAGCAGAGGCGGCGGCTGGAGGAGGTGAGCACACGCCTGTGATGCTGTTTAACTTCCCATGCCACATCTGATCCAGTCAAACACAAGAGTCACCGCACCTTTAAGAGGAGTTTAGAGATGTCTATATATAGATGAAGTGTGTCTAATGCCTGCACTCTGAGGAACAACTACATCCACCACTACAGTGGCAAACATTTCTGTCACATGTGATCAATTCCTGACCAAATTTATGAGCCTTATTGGATCATTTAAGTCACATGTTCACCAGTTGGTAAAATCACCCATCACAAAATACATTTCATCTGCAACAATATGATCCTACAATAATACGCATTGCATGTACTATAGCAAAGGAGAGGTCAGTTAAAGGTCTCCATTTGGCCCTTTAGGGATAAAAAAATAAAACATTTTGAACAACATTTCAACATTAGAGGGACGTTAGAGTAATTTCTATTTCACAGACGTACTTTGAGATTTTTAGTCTTTTTCTCACACAACCTCTGTAAAAATTCCAGAGCAAATTACCTACTGTTTTTGGTCAAACTCGGCGGTCCTCAGAGAAATCTAATCCCGTCCGAATGCGAATGTCTGTGATTGCCGAAAATGTTTTTTTCCAAAACGCTTCATCTTCGCTTCGTGGTGAACGTGAACTACAGTACAATCTCTCGCTATCGTGCCGGTATTCAAGTTTCTGCTTTTTGCGCACCGATAATGGATGTAGATGTGTTCGGTACACTGCGAAGAAATAAAAAAATGAAATCAATAAGAAGAGACAAATCACGTAAACTGTGAAGACTGGCTACTGTAATATCAGTTTCAGATAAGATTACTTTCATTTCTGCACTTAATTACATAACGTGTAAATTATATAAGTTAAAACTTTTTATTCCAGTGGGTTTATTATAAGAACCCAGTTCTATAAAATCATGATGATAAATGTATGTTTAGTTTTTTTATACTACAATTTTTATAAAATGTTTACAAAACACTAAATACGTTAGGACGTTTTACTTTATATTTCAAAGTGCTTAATTTTAAAATACATTTGATCAAATTTCATAAATTGTGTTCAATGGCAGGTCCATATGACCATACGCAATTCATGCATTCTGAACACGTGATCTTCTGCAATGCCCACATGTAAAACACAGACACTTGTTCTCCATTAGGTCACCTGATGGAGTTTTTTCGGTTCCTTGCCACTCTTGCCTTTGGCTTGCTCAGTTGGGGATATTTTGGGGATATTTTGGGAATATTTAATTAAATTTTATCAATCAATAAATTTCACTAGAAACAAAGCTTGTTGTATTATTTTAATTTAATACTGTGAAGCTGCTTTGATACAATCTGTATTGTGAAAAGCGCTATACAAATATACTTGACTTGACACTTCTACCTCGGTAATAAACACGGAGATGTTAGTCCCGTCCGAATCCGTACATGAAATCACAGACGTAAGTTGATAAGAATTGTAACTCAAACGTCATTTGGAAAACTAGTCCCGTCCGAATAGGGCTATAGTTTGGCGAAATTTGCCATTTTGAAAGCAAAATTGACATCTATTCTTTAGTTGGTCAAAACCTACAATAACAGTAACCCTTTCAGCTGCTCTTTCGTATCAGTTTACAGAGACCGTAATGTATTCAGACGAGCCTCGCATTGGGATGTCACATGGCAGGTTTAAAACATGTTGTTATTGCAGTGCCTCATGTGTGATGAAGGACACGGAACTATTAGACCCTTCTGTCTTTATGTTGAAACTGAAAGTGGCAACTTCTTTTACGAAGAACAGCACAGCGTAAATTTTGTCCCGCAACTCAAGACAACACCATTATTGAGTTGAAACTTAAGCAAATGTCAATAATGATTGTAAGTTAAACTGCAGAGTAATTCTTGTGTCCTGCAGCAACAAAGACGAGAGCGAGAGATGAGGAGACAACAGGAGCGAGAGCAGAGGAGGAGAGAGCAGGAGGAGAAGAGACGTGTGGAGGAGATGGAGAGGAGACGCAAAGAAGAGGAGGAGCGCAGGAGGGCAGAAGAGGAGAAGAGGAGGGCGGACCGCGAGCAGGTGAGTTAGGGCTAACCCTAACCTCATCACTAATCATGGCCCTGGTCTTCAGTGTTGGGCCAAGCACATCTGCCAACTCAAGCAGAGCGTTTGTAGCTCAAGATGAGATGTGAGGGAGGAGGGAAGACACTCATGGTCATTGGTTAAAATTGCCATTTAAAGGGATGGTTCGAGAGCACATCTAACTG
>NC_138226.1:50586499-50588999 GCF_964197995.2 Scardinius erythrophthalmus
GTGTGTGTGTGTGTGTGTGTGTGTGTGTCAAAAGCACTTCTGACTGTAACGTGTGTGTGTGTGTGTTAGGAGCACATCTGACTGTAACATGTTCGTGTGTGTGTGTCAGGAGCACATCTGACTGTAACGTGTGTGTGTGTGTGTGTGTATGTGTGTCAGGAGAGCATCTGACTGTAACGTGTGTGTTTGTGTGTCAGGAGAACATCTGACTGTAACATGTTCGTGTGTGTGTGTGTCAGGAGTACATCTGACTGTAACGTGTGTGTGTGTGTGTGTTAGGAGCACATCTGACTGTAGCATGTTCGTGTGTGTGTGTCAGGAGCACATCTGACTGTAACGTGTGTGTGTGTGTGTGTGTGTGTGTGTGTGTGTGTGTCAGGAGAGCATCTGACTGTAACGTGTGTGTGTGTGTGTTAGGAGCACATCTGACTGTAGCATGTTCGTGTGTGTGTCAGGAGCACATCTGACTGTAACGTGTGTGTGTGTGTGTGTGTGTGTGTGTCAGGAGAGCATCTGACTGTAACGTGTGTGTTTGTGTGTCAGGAGCACATCTGACTATAACGTGTTTGTGTGTGTGTGTCAGGAGCACATCTGACTGTAACGTGTGTGTGTGTGTGTGTGTGTGTGTGTGTGTGTGTGTGTGTGTGTGTGTGTGTGTGTGTGTGTGTGTGTGTGTGTGTGTGTGTCAAAAGCACTTCTGACTGTAACGTGTGTGTGTGTGTTAGGAGCACATCTGACTGTAGCATGTTCGTGTGTGTGTGTGTCAGGAGCACATCTGACTGTAACGTGTGTGTGTGTGTGTGTGTGTGTGTGTCAGGAGAGCATCTGACTGTAACGTGTGTGTTTGTGTGTCAGGAGAACATCTGATTGTAGCGTGTCTGTGTGTGTGTGTCAGGAGCACATCTGACTGTAACATGTGTGTGTGTGTCAGGAGAGCATCTGACTGTAACGTGTGTGTTTGTGTCAGGAGAACATCTGACTGTAACGTTTTCGTGTGTGTGTGTGTGTAAGGAGTACATCTGACTGTAAAGTGTGTGTGTGTCAGGAGAACATCTGACTGTAACGTGTTCGTGTGTGTGTGTCAAGAGCACATCTGACTGTAACGTGTGTGTGTGTGTCAGGAGCACATCTGACTGTTGCTTGTTCGTGTGTGTGTGTCAGGAGCACATCTGACTGTAACGTGTGTGTTTGTGTGTCAGGAGAACATCTGACTGTAACTTGTGTGTGTGTGTGTGTGTGTGTGTGTGTGTGTGTGTGTGTGTCAGGAGCACATCTGACTGTTGCTTGTTCGTGTGTGTGTTTCAGGAGCACATCTGACTGTAACGTGTGTGTGTGTCAGGAGAACATCTGACTGTAGTGTGTGTGTTTCAGGAGCACATCTGACTGTAACGTGTGTGTGTGTCAGGAGAACATCTGACTGTAGTGTGTGTGTGTGTGTCAGGACAGGAGTACATCTGACTGTAACGTGTTCGTGTGTGTGTCAAGAGCACATCTGACTGTAACGTGTGTGTGTGTGTGTGTGTCAGGAGAACATCTGACTGTAACTTGTGTGTGTGTGTGTGTCAGGAGCACATCTGACTGTTGCTTGTTCGTGTGTGTGTTTCAGGAGCACATCTGACTGTAACGTGTGTGTGTGTGTGTGTGTCAGGAGAACATCTGACTGTAGTGTGTGTGTGTCAGGACAGGAGAACATCTGACTGTAACGTGTTTGTGTGTGTGTGTCAAAAGCACTTCTGACTGTAACGTGTGTGTGTGTGTGTGTGTGTGTGTGTGTGTGTGTGTGTGTGTGTGTGTGTGTCAGGAGCACATCTGACTGTTGCTTGTTCGTGTGTGTGTGTCAGGAGCACATCTGACTGTAACGTGTGTGTTTGTGTGTCAGGAGAACATCTGACTGTAACTTGTGTGTGTGTGTGTGTGTGTGTGTGTCAGGAGCACATCTGACTGTAGCATGTTCGTGTGTGTGTGTGTCAGGAGCACATCTGACTGTAACGTGTGTGTGTGTGTGTGTGTGTGTGTGTGTGTGTGTGTGTGTCAGGAGAGCATCTGACTGTAACGTGTGTGTTTGTGTGTCAGGAGAACATCTGACTGTAGCGTGTCTGTGTGTGTGTGTCAGGAGCACATCTGACTGTAACATGTGTGTGTGTGTCAGGAGAGCATCTGACTGTAACGTGTGTGTTTGTGTCAGGAGAACATCTGACTGTAACGTTTTCGTGTGTGTGTGTCAGGAGTACATCTGACTGTAAAGTGTGTGTGTGTGTGTGTGTCAGGAGAACATCTGACTGTAACTTGTGTGTGTGTGTGTGTCAGGAGCACATCTGACTGTTGCTTGTTCGTGTGTGTGTTTCAGGAGCACATCTGACTGTAGTGTGTGTGTGTGTCAGGACAGGAGTACATCTGACTGTAACGTGTTCGTGTGTGTGTGTCAAGAGCACATCTGACTGTAACGTGTGTGTGTGTGTGTGTGTGTGTGTGTGTGTCAGGAGAATATCTGACTGTAACT
>NC_138226.1:50593999-50606499 GCF_964197995.2 Scardinius erythrophthalmus
TTTGACTGAAGGTTTGTTTGACTGAAGATTTGTTTGACTGAAGGTTTGACTCTGAAGGTTTGACTGAAGGTTTGCTTGACTGAAGGTTTGTTTGACTGAAGGTTTGTTTGACTGAAGGTTTGCTTGACTGAAGGTTTGTTTGACTCTGAATGTTTGTTTGACTGAAGGTTTGCCTGACTGAAAGTTTGTTTGACACTGAAGGTTTGACTTTGAAGGTTTGTTTGACTGAAGATTTGTTTGACTGAATGTTTGTTTGACTGAAGGTTTGTTTGACTCTGAAGGTTGTTTGACTGAAGGTTTGTTTAACTGAAGGTTTGTTTGACTGAAGGTTTGTTTGACTGAAGAAGGTTTGCTTGACTGAAGGTTTGTTTGACTGAAGGTTTGACTGAAGGTTTGTTTGACTGAAGATTTGTTTGACTGAAGGTTTGACTCTGAAGGTTTGTTTGACTGAAGGTTTGACTCTGAAGGTTTGACTGAAGGTTTGCTTGACTGAAGGTTTGTTTGACTGAAGGTTTGTTTGACTGAAGGTTTGCTTGACTGAAGGTTTGCTTGACTGAAGGTTTGTTTGACTGAAGGTTTGCCTGACTGAAAGTTTGTTTGACACTGAAGGTTTGACTTTGAAGGTTTGTTTGACTGAAGATTTGTTTGACTCTGAATGTTTGTTTGACTGAAGGTTTGTTTGACTCTGAAGGTTGTTTGACTGAAGGTTTGTTTAACTGAAGGTTTGTTTGACTTTGAAGGTATGTTTGATTGAAGGTTTGTTTGACTGAAGGTTTGTTTGACTGAAGGTTTGTTTGACTGAAGTTTTGTTTGACTGAAGGTTTGCTTGACTGAAGGTTTGTTTGACTCTGAATGTTTGTTTGACTGAAGATTTGCCTGACTGAAAGTTTGTTTGACACTGAAGGTTTGACTCTGAATGTTTGTTTGACTGAAGGTTTGTTTGACTGAAAGTTTGACTGAAGGTTTGACTGAAGGTTTGTTTGACTCTGAAGGTTTGTTTGACTGAAGATTTGCCTGACTGAAAGTTTGTTTGACACTGAAGGTTTGACTTTGAAGGTTTGTTTGACTGAAGGTTTGTTTGACTGAATGTTTGTTTTAATCTGAAGGTTTGTTTTACTCTGAAGGTTTGTTTGACTGAAGGTTTTGTTTGACTGAAGGTTTGTTTGACTGAAGAAGGTTTGCTTGACTGAAGGTTTGTTTGACTGAAGGTTTGACTGAAGGTTTGTTTGACTGAAGATTTGTTTGACTGAAGGTTTGACTCTGAAGGTTTGTTTGACTGAAGGTTTGACTCTGAAGGTTTGACTGAAGGTTTGCTTGACTGAAGGTTTGTTTGACTGAAGGTTTGTTTGACTCTGAAGGTTTGACTGAAGTTTTGTTTGACTGAAGGTTTGCTTGACTGAAGGTTTGCTTGACTGAAGGTTTGCTTGACTGAAGGTTTGTTTGACTCTGAATGTTTGTTTGACTGAAGATTTGCCTGACTGAAAGTTTGTTTGACACTGAAGGTTTGACTTTGAAGGTTTGTTTGACTGAAGATTTGTTTGACTCTGAATGTTTGTTTGACTGAAGATTTGTTTGACTGAAGGTTTGACTCTGAAGGTTTGACTGAAGTTTTGTTTGACTGAAGGTTTGCTTGACTGAAGGTTTGCTTGACTGAAGGTTTGTTTGACTCTGAATGTTTGTTTGACTGAAGATTTGCCTGACTGAAAGTTTGTTTGACACTGAAGGTTTGACTTTGAAGGTTTGTTTGACTGAAGGTTTGTTTGACTCTGAAGGTTTGTTTGACTGAAGGTTTGTTTAACTGAAGGTTTGTTTGACTTTGAAGGTATGTTTGATTGAAGTTTTGTTTGACTGAAGGTTTGTTTGACTGAAGGTTTGTTTGACTGAAGGTTTGACTGAAGTTTTGTTTGACTGAAGGTTTGCTTGACTGAAGGTTTGTTTGACTCTGAATGTGTGTTTGACTGAAGATTTGCCTGACTGAAAGTTTGTTTGACACTGAAGGTTTGACTCTGAATGTTTGTTTGACTGAAGGTTTGTTTGACTGAAGGTTTGTTGACTCTGAAGGTTTGACTTTGGAGGTTTGTTTGACTGAAGGTTTGTTTGACTGAAGGTTTGTTTGACTGAAGGTTTGTTTGACTCTGAAGGTTTGACTTTGAAGGTTTGTTTGACTGAAGGTTTGTTTGACTGAAGGTTTGCTTGACTGAAGGTTTGTTTGACTCTGAATGTTTGTTTGACTGAAGATTTGCCTGACTGAAAGTTTGTTTGACACTGAAAGTTTGAAAGACACGGAGTTTGACTCTGAAGGTTTGTTTGACTGAAGGTTTGTTTGACTGAAGGTTTGACTGAAGGTTTGTTTGACTCTGAAGGTTTGTTTGACTGAAGATTTGCCTGACTGAAAGTTTGTTTGACACTGAAGGTTTGACTTTGAAGGTTTGTTTGACTGAAGGTTTGTTTGACTGAAGGTTTGTTTGACTGAAGGTTTGTTTTAATCTGAAGGTTTGTTTGACTGAAGGTTTTGTTTGACTGAAGGTTTGTTTGACTGAAGAAGGTTTGCTTGACTGAAGGTTTGTTTGACTGAAGGTTTGACTGAAGGTTTGTTTGACTGAAGATTTGTTTGACTGAAGGTTTGACTCTGAAGGTTTGTTTGACTGAAGGTTTGACTCTGAAGGTTTGACTGAAGGTTTGCGTGACTGAAGGTTTGTTTGACTGAAGGTTTGTTTGACTGAAGGTTTGACTCTGAAGGTTTGACTGAAGTTTTGTTTGACTGAAGGTTTGCTTGACTGAAGGTTTGTTTGACACTGAATGTTTGTTTGACTGAAGATTTGCCTGACTGAAAGTTTGTTTGACACTGAAGGTTTGACTTTGAAGGTTTGTTTGACTGAAGATTTGTTTGACTCTGAATGTTTGTTTGACTGAAGGTTTGTTTGACTCTGAAGGTTTGTTTGACTGAAGGTTTGTTTAACTGAAGGTTTGTTTGACTTTGAAGGTATGTTTGATTGAAGGTTTGTTTGACTGAAGGTTTGTTTGACTGAAGGTTTGTTTGACTGAAGGTTTGACTGAAGTTTTGTTTGACTGAAGGTTTGCTTGACTGAAGGTTTGTTTGACTCTGAATGTTTGTTTGACTGAAGATTTGCCTGATTGAAAGTTTGTTTGACACTGAAGGTTTGACTCTGAATGTTTGTTTGACTGAAGGTTTGTTTGACTGAAGGTTTGTTTGACTCTGAAGGTTTGTTTGACTCAAGGTTTGTTTGACTGAAGGTTTGCTTGACTGAAGGTTTGTTTGACTCTGAAGGTTTGTTTGACTGAAGGTTTGACTCTGAAGGTTTGTTTGACTGAAGGTTTGACTCTGAAGGTTTGTTTGACTGAAGGTTTGTTTGACTGAAGGTTTGTTTGACCCTGACAGCTGTTGTGTTGCAGGCGGACGAGCGGCACAGGAGGAATGTTCAGGGTTCTCCTCAGGCCGCGGTGATGCCGAAGCAGCCGCCCGCTGTACCGCCGCGCTCAGAAGCCTTCTCTAACGGCAGTGTGGCCGAACCGAGCCATCGGCCCGCTGACCCACAGGTAACTCGACTTTTATTCTCATTAAGATGTGATGTGGAGTCTAGTGATTTTATCTGGAAAAATTACCATTTAAATGGCCATTCAATTAATCTTTTTTTTTTTTTTTTAATTTATGATTAAGACTTACGGTTATATTACTGGTTCTGTGTTAGTGAAGTTCAGTTTCAGCATTTGTAACTTAAGGCCCGATATACTTCAAGTGAAATCGAAGAATGAACTGGTGTGACATCAGGCCAAAACTAATTTGTTTGAAGTTTGTTTCGTAAGTTCCAAAATGAACAGGAAATGTTTGCTCCAGCTGGTAAACCGCCGTTGGTCAGTGGTGATGATGTAACAGGTGGGTTTGGCTCTGGGGCTCCGCCTTCTTTGAGGTGTAAATCTTCTCCGGTTCAGTGAGTTCATCGAGGTCAGATGCCAGTAAAACATGATCTCACTGAGAGACGCTTTATAGCAGAAACTGAAGCTGTAATTCTCACTGAAAGACACCGTTTTTCATGTTTAATACTGTAAAGCTGTTTTTCATATTTAATGGTTTAAAGCGATCTGTTGTATAAAGTGCTGTATAAAGAGGCCTAAGCGTGATGTGACTGGGGCGCTGAATTGCAGAGGTGGTACAAAAATATCCACATTGCTACAATCAGATGCTTTCTGAACCGCTGTTTTTCTTTTTTGCTTTTTGTTGTGTTTATGTTGTTATTGAGAGGAAAGCGCAGCACATATTACATATTCATCTAAATGTCGCTCTCAGCATCGTGAACGGCCTCAGGATGTTTGCTAACAGTATGTCACTGTAGAGGTATTCTTTTTTTTACCCCTAAATAAAGAACGAAAAAGAACTTTGCTGTGAGTATATCAGGGCCTTTAATGCTAATTACCATAAAATATATGTTGAAATACTTGCCGTTTCAATAGTATGACCACAAGACATAAATCATGTTAATACTCAGATTGTTTTAGAGTTATAAATGACTTGCCTATTCTGTGAACTTTGTATCTATGCGAAAATATCTGCACTTCCATAATGTCTGAAAGCTGTGAGAAAGGGAAGCACTAATGATGATGAAGCCCTGATACCCATGTTTCCACTGTCGGCCCAGAGCGTGCTGATGCTTCCTGTGGCCGAGGTGTTTCCATCGGGCCGAGGGCCAAGCGTTAGTAATGCCCTGATCCAGAGCGGGTGATCACCAACAGCTGGAGTTCATCTCAGGCAGGAGAGGCTCAAACATCAACACTTAAGACACTTAGAACCATACAGCCAGGGTCTACCTCACTTCAGGAAACGGAGAGACTAGTTGACACTTCAGGACTGCGTTGTCATCATGTCCAGGCGCAGGTCCTTCATCAGATCTGGATACGGCCTCGGTCCGGTGGACTGCGGTAAACCTCGGGTAGACAGAGAGACTAATATTAGCGTAGACGCCATTCTTATTTTGATGTAACGAGTACATCAGGATTTATGGGAAGTGTTCCCTGTTCCGGCTGGCCTAATCTATATGCAGCCTAACATTGAATTATAGATGTTGAATATTAAATGAAATGTCCCTAACTAAGCAAGCCAATGGCAACAAAGGTGAAACAAGGTGGAAAAAGGAACGAAAACTCCATCAGGGCAGAATGGAGAATAAACCTTGGGAGAAACCAGACTCAGTCGCTCAGTTCTCCTCTGGCCAATGAACGAACAGTGTGTGATTATTATTCAGGCAGCATTACAGGTCAGAAGTCAGATTGGATCAGAATATTCAGAATATTATCCAGTTCCATCTGGTTGAAGATCGGAGTCACGCCGGTATGGAGACGAGTTTGTTGAGGATTAGTGCCGATGGCTGTCGTGTCGATGAGGCCTTCACAGGGAGAGTCTGGTTGACACAATCTCTGCTGACACTTCAGGCATGCGTTGTGGTCGTGTCTAGGCGCAGGTCCTCCATCTGGTCTGGATACGGCCCGGATCCGGCTGACTACATCATGCGTTGTGGTCGTGTCTAGGCGCAGGTCCTCCATCTGATCTGGACCTAATTTATGCAGCCTAATATTCATTTAACCCTCTGGGGTCTGAGGTGTTTACTGGGCCCTGGAGGTGTTCTGACATGCTCTGACATTTCTGGTTATTTCTGTTACTTGTGACATTTTCATGGCTAAAGTCTAATTACACTGTATTCAGCACAAACTCTGCTACAATAATATATCAGCAGCATGTATGTAAAATTTTGTGGTTTTGAGATAATGACATTTATGCGTGGTTTGTGGAAATACAAAAAAAATTCTCACTGAAATAAGGCCATGAAACCCATACTGATTATTTCTTCACAAGACTTTTGAAAATTGTATCACGTAGCCTAGAATATTTGCTCCAAAACTATGTGAAAATCACCCTGACTGCTCATTCTGGTAAGACAATATATTGATTTAAAATTTGTACGACGTGTTTTGTGTGATAAAGCTTTATGAGAGGAGGTGTGATCACGTCATTAATATGTAAGCTTTTCACACCTGAGAAAGACAAAGACCCTCCCCTAACGGCCCTATTAGGAGCTATCAGGCCCTATCATTCTGAGCAACCTTGCACAAAGAATGAGGAGATTTAAAAAAGAATGGTTTTTTGATTGTTTTGATTTATTTACAACACAACATAATCCAAAGATACAAAACAAATGACAAAAAAGCACTTATTGAAAAAAATGATCCAAAGACAGAGACCTTTGTGCCATTCCTAAAAACATTGTTCATACCTTTCATTTCCAAGGTGTTTGATTTCCACTTTACCATGTTCGTGTACAGAGACTCATGTGAATGTTGAAGTCAGCAGGACTCAGTGGCATCTGGGCCCTGAAAAAAAAAAAAAAAAAGTGAACATACTGATATCAAGAGAAAGGCCTGCACGATTTTGGGAATAAATTTGGATTTTTCTGGTTAAAATTGCTTTTTAAAATTCACAGAATACACACACACACAAATGTTTCCAACAATATACAGTGGGGAAAATAAGTATTGAACACGTCACCATTTTTCTCATTAAATATATTTCCAAAGGTGCTATTGACAAAAAAATTTCACCAGATGTTGATAACAACCCAAGGAATCCATACATACAAAGAAACCAAAACAAATAAGTTCAGATATTAAGTTATGTGTAATAATGTGAAATGACACAGGGAAAAAGTATTGAACACATGAAGAAAGGAAGGTGCAAAAAGGCATGGAAAGCCAAGACAACAGCTTAAAACTATTAGTAATTAAAAAGCAATCCAGCCCCCTGTCCGTGCAAATTAATAACTGCTGGTTCAGTCCCAACGGATGGTCTACAAAAAGGTCTCATTGCCAAGGTGTCACACAAGACACATCTCATGATGGGTAAAAGCAAAGAGCTGTCTCAAGACCTTCGCAATCTAATTGTTGCAAAACATAATTATGGCATTGGTTATAGGCGCCATTCTAAGCTTCTGAATGGTCCAATGAGCACTTTTAGAGCCATAATACGGAAGTGGAAAGACAATCATTTGACCATAAATTTGCCTCGACCAGTGCTCCTCGCAAGATTTCTGATAGAGGAGTGAAAAGAATAATCAGAAGAGCTGTCCAAGAGCCAAGGATCACTTGTGGAGAGCTTCAAAAAGACCTGCAGATAGCAGGTACTGTTGTCTCAAAGAAAACAGTAAGTAATGCACTCCACCGCCATGGCCTGTCTGCACGCTCACCACGCAAGACTCCATTACTGAAAAAAAGCATGGTGAAGCTTATTTAAAGTTTGCTGCACAACATTTGGAAAAGCCAGTGAAATACTGGGAGAATATAGTGTGGTCACATGAGAGCAAAATTGAACTGTTTGGATGCCATAATACACACCATGTTTGGAGGAGAAATGGCATTGCACATTACCCTAAAAACGCCATACAACTTGGTGTTGGCTCTTGGAAAACTCTTCTGATTATTCTTTTCACTCCTCTGTCAGAAATCTTGCGAGGAGCACTGGTCGAAGCAAATTTATGGTGAAATGATTGTCTTTCCACTTCCGTATTATGGCCCCAAAAGTGCTCACTGAAAAATTTAGAAGCTTAGAATGGCGCCTATAACCAATGCCATCATTATGTTTTGCAACAATTAGATTGCGAAGGTCTTGAGACAGCTCTTTGCTTTTACCCATCATGAGATGTGTCTTGTGTGACACCTTGGCAATGAGACCTTTTTGTAGGCCATCATTTGGGACTGAACCAGCTGTTATTAATTTCCACTGACAGGGGGCTGGATTGCTTTTTAATTACTAATAGTTTTAAGCTGTTGTCTTGGCTTTCCATGCCTTTTTGCACCTTCCTTTCTTCATGTGTTCAATACTTTTTCCCTGTGTCATTTCACATTATTACACATAACTTAATGTCTGAACTTATTTGTTTTGGTTTCTTTGTATGTATGGATTCCTTGGGTTGTTATCAACATCTGGTGAAAATTTCATGTCAATAGCACCTTTGTAAATAAATTTAATGAGAAAAATGATGACGTGTTCAATACTTATTTTCCCCGCTGTATAATATAATGAACACCAGGTTTGTTGTGCCTTGTAGGCATAGGCTATGCGCAGTGCTGCATAAAATAATAATAACAATAACCTATAGCAGCCTGTAAATCTTCCAAAAGATTTCAGTAACAACTAAGCTAGAGAAAAATATATTGATTATCATGTTACTTCAAATGTTTCCATTCGTTATGATGATATGAAATGAGATAATAGTAAAAACATGAAGCCGTTTGGTGCGTTTTGCTTTTCAAACGCGATCGCGTTCCAAAATATGATACATTCAAACGCGATCGCGCTCCAAAATATGAAACATTACGGTTACCATATATATATCTACGTTTGAGCAGACATCCACAAACACAGTAACAGTAAACACGGGTCTAAATATTATAATATTCACCATATATCTAGCAACAAATTTATGCAACAATACCAAACTAATATGTAAGAATTTCTTACCTTACATCTTTCTTGTCTTCAAATCGCGTTCTTCTTCTGAGGTAAATCCAATGTAAGCTCACGGCGCGTCTTTCAAACTCGACGAAAAGCAGAGACTTGTGAAGTTTTTTCGTGCTTTGTTTTTGAGGTAACGAGCGCGTTCGCGTTCCATGTGGAGATTTGCATGTGAATCTCTTTTGCGCGCGTGGGCTTGGTCAAATTAAAAATAATTAGGAAGCGTTTGAGAAGCTGGACATCTTGTTGGTTGTATACAAATTACTTAAACAGAGAATATTTGTTTTCAGTTTGAATCCGATCATTTAAAAGTACACACTTAAATGTGTTGTGGTCGTGTCTAGACGCAGGTCCTCCATCTGATCTGGTTACGGCCCGGATCCGGCTGACTACATCATGTGTTGTGGTCGTGTCTAGGCACAGGTCCTCCATCTGATCTGGATACGGCCTGGATCCGGCTGACTACATCATATGTTGTGGTCGTGTCTAGGCGCAGGTCTTCCATCTGATCTGGATACGGCCCGGATCCGGCTGACTACATCATGAGTTGTGGTCGTGTCTAGGCGCAGGTCCTCCATCTGATCTGGGTACGGCCCGGATACTGCTGACTACATCATGCGTTGTGGTCGTGTCTAGGAGCAGGTCCTCCATCTGATCTGGATACGGCCCGGATCCGGCTGACTACATCATGTGTTGTGGTCGTGTCTAGGCGCAGGTCCTCCATCTGATCTGGATACGGCCTGGATCCGGCTGACTACATCATATGTTGTGGTCGTGTCTAGGCGCAGGTCTTCCATCTGATCTGGATACGGCCCGGATCCGGCTGACTACATCATGAGTTGTGGTCGTGTCTAGGCGCAGGTCCTCCATCTGATCTGGGTACGGCCCGGATACTGCTGACTACATCATGCGTTGTGGTCGTGTCTAGGAGCAGGTCCTCCATCTGATCTGGATACGGCCCGGATCCGGCTGACTACATCATGTGTTGTGGTCGTGTCTAGGCGCAGGTCCTCCATCTGATCTGGATACGGCCCGGATCCGGCTGACTACATCATGTGTTGTGGTCGTGTCTAGGCGCAGGTCCTCCATCTGATCTGCTTACGGCCTGGATCCGGCTGACTACATCATGCGTTGTGGTCGTGTCTAGGCGCAGGTCCTCCATCTGATCTGGATACGGCCCGGATCCGGCTGACCACATCATGCGTTGTGGTCGTGTCTAGGCGCAGGTCCTCCATCTGATCTGGATACGGCCCGGATCTGGCTGACTACATCATGCGTTGTGGTCGTGTCTAGGCGCAGGTCTTTCATCTGATCTGGATACGGCCCGGATCCGGCTGACTACATCATGCGTTGTGGTCGTGTCTAGGCGCAGGTCCTCCATCTGATCTGGATACGGCCCGGATCCGGCTGACTACATCATGCGTTGTGGTCGTGTCTAGGCGCAGGTCCTCCATCTGATCTGCATACGGCCTGGATCCGGCTGACTACATCATGTGTTGTGGTCGTGTCTAGGCGCAGGTCCTCCATCTGATCTGGATACGGCCCGGATCCGGCTGACTACATCATGTGTTGTGGTCGTGTCTAGGCGCAGGTCCTCCATCTGATCTGGATACGGCCCGGATCCGGCTGACTACATCATGCGTTGTGGTCGTGTCTAGGCGCAGGTCCTCCATCTGATCTGGATACGGCCCGGATCCGGCTGACTACATCATGCGTTGTGGTCGTGTTCTTTTAACTGATTTCAA
Organism: Scardinius erythrophthalmus; assembly: GCF_964197995.2. Taxonomy (NCBI): domain Eukaryota; kingdom Metazoa; phylum Chordata; class Actinopteri; order Cypriniformes; family Leuciscidae; genus Scardinius; species Scardinius erythrophthalmus. Next base: position 50,604,263 of record NC_138226.1, read on the forward strand.
TTATAGGAATGTATAATGTTCTATGTGTATGCCAGGTTGAAGATATGTGTTTTTAGTAGTGCTGTCAAACGATTAAAATATTTAATCGCGATTAATCGCATTAATACTCTTCGGCTGGCTCGCAAGCCCAAACAAGTGTGTGCGGCGTGCCTGTTGTTTTGTTTCCGGTCTAGCTAGATCCGGTGTTGTGTTGTAGTTTTTCTAACGTTACTAGTTGTTGCAACAGCATGTGAAAAAAACTACAAAGTTTACTAGGCCAAAAAGAATGTTATTCTCGCGATAAAAAAATGTACACCGTTAAAATGGGTTTGCGTTAACGCCGTTAATGACGCATTTAACTGACAGCACTAGTTTTTAGTCTAGCTTTGAACTGACAGAGTGTCGAAGATGGAAGACTGTTCCAGAGTTTTGGTGCTAAATAGGAGAAGGATCTACCGCCGGCAGTGAAATTTGATATTCTAAGTATTATCAACTGGCCGGAATTTTGAGATCGCAATTGACGTGAAGGAATGTAATGCGTTAAGAGCAGCCATCAAGTGTTAGACAGTATTCTAGACTATTACGTGAGGATATTTTTGGTCCAATTAGAAACTCTGTTTTTTTCTGAATTAATTAGTAGGAAATTACTAGTCATCAAACTAAGTTTCGTCGGGGCGTGAAGAAATATAGAGCTGAGTATCGTCAGCATAACAGTGAAAACTAATGCCATGTTTCCTAATGATATCTCCTAATGGTAGCATGTACAGAGTGAACAGCAGCGGTCCTAGTACTGAGCCTTGTGGTATGCCATACTGAACTTGTGATAGATAAGACATCTCTTCATTTACTGCTACAAACTGATAACGGTCAGATAAGTATGATTTAAACCATGCTAATGCAATTCCACTAATGCCAACATAGTTTTCTAGTCTATTTAAAAGAATGTTGTGGTCGATAGTGTCAAATGCAGCACTAAGATCGAGTAACACTAATAGGGAGATACAACCAAGATCGTATGATAAGAGCAAATAATTTGTGACTAATGAGAGCAGTCTCAGTAATACGGTACAGTCTAAATCCTGACTGGAAATCCTCCAGATATTATTTCTTTCTAAAAAGGAACATAGTTGTGAAGACACTGCCTTTTCTAGTATCTTTGACAGAAAAGGTAGATTCGAGATCGGCCTGTAATTGACTAATTCTGTAGGATCAAGTTGTGTTTTTTTAACAAGTGGTTTAATCATAGCCAGCTTAAAGGGGTCATACAATGGTACATGCACTTTTACAAGTTGATTGTACTGAAATGTGTGTTGGCAGTGCCTGTACACAACCATCATAAAATGATAAATATCCATCCAGTGTTTTTTTTAAATCTTCTTATATGTTTTCCCCATCTCAAATCAAGCCGTTTGATTTTGTGACGTCACAAAATCGACGCCCCTCCAACGATTGTTGATTGACAACAGCGTTTCAACACAGACCCGCCCTCGCTCATGAGCGAGCTGTCTGTCATCATAGTCCGCACGTCATTGTTGATACGCTGAGCACTGTCTATGAGCAGAATGGTGTCTAAACGATTGTGGTGTTCTGTTCTTGGGTGTAATAACGAACACAGCATCATTATGATGTTCCTAAATCCGAACCGCTGAAGACGCAGTGGCTGAGTTGGTTTTCGAAGGAAATATTCCCCACGATCAACAGCAATGCTTTCATATTTGCGCGAATCATTTCACACACCAGACTGCTTTACAAACGAGGGTCAGCAACGTTATAAAGCTGGTTTTGCTAAGAAGCTGCTCCTGAAAAAAGGATCGGTACCAACTATTTGTGTTCCTGCTGCTCCTTCAGAAGAAGTTAGTGTAACGTTTTATTAACCTTTATATTATTATTTATATTAATCTTTGCAAATCGCTGCACGCTTCACGATGAATGCGGCTGTTTACACTCAGAGTCCATTACGGCATGTTTTCTATGTACGACGTTCTCAATATAATTTATAATCCCAGGTTTATAATGAATAACGCGTTATGGTTATTGTGTTATAAACGGTGTGCGCACAGAACAGAGGGGCGGGGTGAGCAAAGCTCATTATCATTTAAAGACACATGCACTTAAACGCCGTGCTGAAAACAGAGCTGTTTTTGACCAGGTAAAATGAGTGTTTTCTTACAATACTAATGAGATTTTTTAAATAAAGTATATTGCAAACTTTTAATTAAGACCCTAAAGAATCATATTAGCTTGTACAAAAATGGCAT